>NW_021135409.1:205674-264254 GCF_004193835.3 Ostrinia furnacalis
TACTTAGTCCTAAGAAAGTCAAAAACATGTAACGGAATCTCCGACTTACCACTTTAGTGGAGCGATTACAGAAAATAATGGCCTATTAAGTACATGTTTTTTTGTGTTATTATGAAAGTTCAGAAAACTGCGCAGTTTTTAAAATTATTTTGGACCTATGGAATTTTGTTTTTTTTTTTAAACTTTTAAGTTGAAAATTTTAGAATGTTCCGCTAAAAGCATATTTTTTATGTTTCTAGCAAAAATTTTGTATCTTGCATCAAAGATAGGAAGTTGATTATTTTTTTCAAAAATCTGCAATTAATAGGGAATCTGTCAAAAAAAAGAAATCTGAGAAAAGTCGACCCAAAAAAAAGATAAAAAAATTTAAAGCCTACTAGGTCATACAATTTGAAAAAATCACAAAATTAACGATAACTTCTAAACTATGAAAAATCGTAAAACATACATGGGGGTGAAATCGATAGGTCTAGTCCTCACCTATCACCTGCCTTCGGCTTGACACCTTACAAGAAACACCCTGTATAAGTCTACAGGGATGAATTCCTTGAATTCTAATCAAGATTTGAGCTTTATACAAGTCATAAAGTTTGAAACCAACATTCAAATTCTATTATCGGTCTCGATGATGGCGAATTTAGAATAAACAAGTCAAACAACAACAAATAACAAATCAAGGAAGAAATTAGACAACTTTGAATTTTGCGTAGAAGTTTCACTGCGATTGAATGCGTATAAATTGTTTATTTACATCAGAAATCCGTTCGAATAAGAGATGTGTAATGATCAGAGCAGGGCACCGACGAGATGGTCGGACGCGGTGAGGAAGACGGTAGGCGGGAGTTTGCATCATGCGGTCCTCACAGTATGACCGCAGTCTGTGGAGGAACACTATGTGTGGTCGCGATCCTCATCAGTGAGAGACCGAGGAAGAAGAAGAAGAATGACCAGAGATGATTGATGGTACGGAGTTAATTAAATGCATTTCCTTTTTCTTACAATGAAAAGAAATCGTTGACAAGGACTGTGGCACCAAATATTTATAAAAGCGAAAGGTTACTGATCGACTGACTGAATGATTCGCTCACTCATCAAGAAACCTCAGAAACTACAAGTGCTAGGAGTCTCAAATTTTGCATGGGAATTCCTTTTAGAACGTAGGTGCTAAGCAAGGACCTATATTAAAAAATACAATAATTGATTCAAATTTTCTGGAAAGATCGAAATAATACAAATTGCAATTCAACTATCCAAAATTATGATACTTATTTTGAAAGTACGGTAGGTAATTAATTAAGATGTTATTGCCACTTTAACTTTAAATATCAATACCAGTTATAAATTAAAAAACATTTAAGAAAAAAATTTTAACTAATTAGTCTCCAAAACCTAAGTAGGAGCTAATTAAAATGGCATAATTACTAGCGTATTTAACAGGTTTCAATGCTTACTGAACAGTTCTCTTTCTAGAAAGTCTCGGAAAAAACTAATTAAGAGACTGCAGCTAGGGTTGACATTGCAAAGGTACCCAGTTATGCAAATATTGAAGCGAATGGTTCAAGGATAATTTTGTAAGTGGAGCACTCTTTTTTCTTTGTTATTTTGACAGCTACCTGGCTTGGTAGTTGGAATTTGAATACTTATTTTATGTTGCCAGTGTGATGATCAGAAATTTAATACAATACATTATAGGTACCTGGGCTGGAAATATACACATACTGGCTAGACATACATGAAAGTACACAATAACAAGATAAATTAGAAAGAGAGCTAAGAGGAAGAAGGGGAAATAAATAAGAGAAAGTTGCAAAAGAAAGATGCGGTCTCTACTAGTGCTGTCTTCTCCCATACTTAGCGTGATATTAAGAGGTTCAATAATCTTAGTCTTTTGCAGAAACATGTAAAAATATTATTGTTGTTTCAACACAATGGCAACCCTACCAGCAATAGCATGAGAGGCAGGGAGCGAGGCGAGCTCACGAATCACGAATTTTGTGCTTGGAAAACTGCAATTTTAATCCGACCTAATTAAATACGAGTGGCAATTCTGTTGTTCCACTTACATAAAATGTATTTTGTTTCAAAACACATTATAAACCAGTATTTTTAAATAGGTAAGTACCAATAAGATGCAGTTTTGATGTTTCAAAACAATCCAAAAACCAGTATTTTTAATTAGGTATACCAATAAGATGCAGTTTTGAATGTGACTGTCTCACTTGGGGCTCATTTTCTTTTTATGGTAAGTTCTGATAATCTGAAAGGATTCACGAGGTGGACAGACGATAATAATATCATTTAAGTTGCAGGTGGAATGAATGTAGGTCACTACCAACCGGCCAATCTGGAAGTCATTGGGGAGGCCTACATTCTGGACTTCCTGTGGCTTATGATAAAATCATGATAGAATCCTAACGTCTCTCCCAGGGAAGATAATACAAACAGTAGAGATGACACGATTTCAGAATTTCAGAAGGTAGGTACTGTATTATAAGTCCAGCCCTTAACTGAGTCAGCGTCTGCGGTATGGGAGCGATACGGGCCGGTGTTTTTGAGAAGTCTAACATCAGCGAGACTTCAGATTTTTTCAGATTTGTACACCCTGTGACGTCATAATATGTCGATAACACCCCTCCCATACAGCTCCCCATGCCTAATGCCCGTATTTACAAACGATGCTTGCTTAAGTGAAGCAGTTAATCGAACGCACAGCGTTGAATAGAGCTCTGTGATTGGTTCGTGTGTCACCCTGTGCGTCCACGCGCACCTCATAATAATGTTTGTGGATAAGCAGACAAGCACCTGATTCTGTTAAAGCGCTAGCAGACCTATAGTTAGTGCTTAATCGCGTTTGATTCCTCTTTACACTACACACGTCGCGTCCATGACAGCGAAAATATGTTCGACGAAAACCAATTTTCCAGGTCATGAACCAAAAGTCGAACGTGAAAGATCAGTGCCTCTACCATGAGTTTACCTACCGAGCATCTCGCTATCGAGGGCGTAAAAAAATGTATGGCAAATTGTACAGCGCCTCTAGCGGTTAGTAGCTGAACCACAGCAAAACTAAAAACACTACCATGAGTTCATCTCAAATCGTTAGGTAAAAAACCTATCTAAATAAATTCGATAGCGACTAAAGTTTTTATTAAGTTTCATACAAATAACTTACCATGAGTTGCAATTTTCAAAGATGTCATCGAAAAATACCTTCGCTGTCACAGTAACGTAACTCACTGGCTTATTGACGTGTGAAAAGCAAAATAAAATTGTGGTTTTAGGTCATTTTAGGTGTTTTCTTTATTAAATTATGTCGGAAAGAAGTTTATTACGATGGAACATGTTATCAGCATGTTGGCAGACCTCCCACTAGGTGGACCGACGATCTGGTGAAGGTCGCGGGAAGAACCTGGATGCGGGCACATTGTGGAGATCCTTGGGGGAGGGAGAGGATGCTGCGTTTCCCAGAGATATGCGAGGGAATTGTGTCGTGCGAAGATGTCTAGCTGTGCTGTGAAAATGTGTGCGGGTTTCCACCAAAGCTGTGCGAGGAAAATGTATCGTACGAGGATGTGTAGCAGAGATTTGAAAATGCTCATTAGTGTTGTACAGCCTGAGCCTTTTCTACCAGAGATGTGCTGACCGAGGCGAGGTAAATGAAGCGATTCTATTGGTTCTTTACAAACACATCCTTCGCTACGCATCCTCGCACATCTCTGGTGGAAACGCAGCCTTACGAGATCATGATAGAAAGCTAATCCGACAATGAATATGTATTTTCATAAGTTGAAATTTACTTTTGTTTTTAATCAGTCTGTGTATTATGTATTAGGTTTTGTGAAATAAATAGTCAATAAAAATTAATCATTTTATTTTCAACTAGCTTTTGCCCGCGGCTTCGTCCGCGTGAAATTTAGTTTGTCACAGATCGTCATAATTATAGCCTATATGTTAATCTGGGTTATAAACAATAATACTGTAAAGTTTCATCAAAATCCGTTCAGTAGTTTTTGCGTGAAAGAGTAACAAACATCCAGACATCCAAACTTTCGCATTTTTAATATTAAGTAGGATATTAGTAGGATATGTATTTACTTAATTATTATTACTGACGAGATTGCTACCATGTATGTTTAGTGACCATGAAAGATTAAAACAATATAATGTATTTAATTAATTATAATATCTTAAGTTTTACAATAATAAGGTAGGTATATCCATCCAGTTACCCTAGGTCTTTATTATGGATTTAATTTACAAGTAGTTATTTACAAGCACTCTGCTCTAAATCCTTTGGCTTCAGGGAAGAACCTGGACCGCCACCAGTCCAGTGTTCCCTTGGCAGCTCTGTGTATGCGAGTTGCCTTCTTCTTGCTGTTTAAAGTCACTCCACACCTTAACAAATAAACATTACAAATAATAATGACGAAATAAGATAAAAGCAATCAAAATGAATATACATAGTAGTAGGTATTTATACACACTTTTCTCAATTTCTCAGTAGTTTTCGTGTCGCCGGTGGCATCAGCATTTCACGTTCGCGTGTCCGTTAGTTCCACCCACCGTTGACTATTGTTGGCTCTTTCTTGGGGCCCTTCAGTGGGCATACTCAGATCGCCATATCTATAGAAAAACAACTTTATTGTATCTAGAAAATATAAATCTAGCACTCATATTACTGAATTTTAGCTAGGCACGTGGAAGTTATGCTGGAAAGGTTGTATTTCTCCAAAAAAAACAGCTCAAAATTATTCGTTTAATTTCGAAATTCCTCCACCACATAGTATGTTTATTTTTACTTAACTTACCTTTCCATAAATTCTACAATCGGTTTAAACGGATAGGCGCAGGTTCTCATTTTCCTATCGTGGTTAAAATCCAATTTTTTGTGGAAAATTATTCATCAATAATCCTTCAACAAAACATGTTTTGTTATCTGTTGTCATGACAACAGCTGCGTCAAAGTCGCAATGACAAGAAATAAACAATACAAATTTAAAATCATCATGTTAATTCAACTTTAAGCACTGTTCTAGGACACTTAAATTTTGCAGTGTTATTTTTGACATTTTCCTTATTTCCTACTCTATCTTTTCTATATAGTTAGAAAGGAGCGGCATTCGTTCTTTCATTCATCCATTCATAGAGTGTGAAGTTGGATACGTTTACATGCTCACCAACATTACATCACAAAACCATCGAATTATCGCTGGCGAGTAAAGTATACGGTAATTGAACTCATGGTATGATTTTAAGGCAAACTTCATCGATCCACGTTTAAACTCTATCGACTGTAGTATACGAATACAAGTTTTCGATGGCAACTCATGGTAGAGGTACTGAGTTAGATTCGGGTTAGTTTGTCTGCCACCTTTTGAGGAAAATATTGCTGAAAGAAAGGCTGCTCTTTTGAAATAAGGTTTCCATTTTGTTATTCTTAGTATTTTACGTATTATGGTTGGGAATTGAATATCTTAGTATGTACTGTGGGATTCCAATATCCCTGTTTATGTTTATAAACTAGCTTTTGCCCGTGGCTTTGTCGGCGTGAACTTTGTGTCATAGAAAAATTTAATCGCGCACGTCCCTGTCAAAAACTGGGATAAAACTACCCTATGTCCTTTCCCGGGACTCAAACTATCTCTATAAATTAAAATCGCTTCAGTGGTTTAGGCGTGAAAGCGTAACTAACAGACGGAGTTACTTTCGCATTTATAATGTCAAGTGGGGATTTTCTAGTACTTTTCGTATCTAAAAGATTATTACTGTGAAAGATACAACAATTTATTGTTGTCGTTTCAGCCAAATGACGTCCACTGCTAGACAAAGGCCTCCCCCTGCCAATACAACAAGTATTCAAGTTTATTTTACTACTTACTTATTAACCAAAAGTCTCAAATCTAGACCCAAAGGAGATATTATAATCTTACCAAGTTATGTAAGATTTATTATATCGTATCCATATTACGTTCCATTAACATAGGTAATGTAGCCGATTTTCGTAGAAACGGGTTCATAGGCGAATCCATCATAAAGTAGGTGACAGATTAGGCCCTCTCGACCTTCAAGGCCGGATTAGGGACGTTTTACAGCAACCTTCGAAGACCCTATGCTTTGTTAATGGTAAGGGTTGTCAACGAAGTGTACCCTACCCTATTCACAAATCATTCGAAAAACTCATAAACACAATGATTTTAAATTACCTATATTATGTGTAACTGGCTCACTTTTGTTTGTTAATTTACCTTTCAACCATTACCATTCAAACATCATACTACTTAATACGTACTTAAATGATTTCAAACTTAGGTAAACAAATAGGTATCTAAAACTAAGGTTTTTTTATTTCCAGTCATAAGGAATTATTCTAGCATAAAAAATAATAGTTTTGGGCTCGGATTGCTTGGTCTTGGTAGTAACATAAAATGATAGTTGGCAACCCCCTAACGAGGTGTTATGAGTTAGGGATGGTGATTCTTTTAAGAAAATATCGAATTTCGTAGATTTAAAAAAGGATCCGACATTTTTATTTTTTATGCAATTATTTTTAAGTCTTAGGACTTTATCTTTATCAATAAATAATAATATAGGTACTGACAGCTTCTACAGGGTGTTAGGTAAATGGGTATATGAGCCGACACTAGCCCATGTGAACGTGGGCATATAAATGGTATGGTGAAGTCAGAAAATTGATATCTTCATTTTAATTATTAAAATTTTCGTACAAATCGGATTTTATAAAATTTATTTTTGTATGACAATTAAAAAAAAATTAATGATGATATCAAATTTCTGACTTCACCATACCATTTATATGCCCATGTTAACATGGGCTAGTGTCGGCTCATATACCCATTTACCTAACACCCTGTATATGCTTACTTATTTGTATTAATTTTTGATCTAGTACGCATAGTACAAGCTTTGCTTAGTTTGGGACTAGAAGCGCAGTGTAAAATGTCCAAGGATATTTATTTATTTATTTAAAGAAAATAATAGATGATAATAAGAATGGAAGTACCTAAGTATTAAGGAAGGAAACAGAAACGTTTTAATTTTGATTTTCATGGTCTCGGAGTTTTTAATACCATACATCGAACAATTCTTTATTGAATAAAAAAAAAATCTTGCCCCATTTAATCGATTTATCGATAGTAGATAGCCATCCCTATTAACAAACAGGGCCGGAAGATCGGCAGACTGCTTTTACGATGCACTTAATACTATTTTATAGGCGGAAACTGGTAATAAAAAAACTTTTGCGAATTAGTATTCAGGCAAATGGATACTTAGTGACAGGAACCGGCCAGCGATAAGTAAATAGGAAATAATAATAATAAACTTTAATACCATGCAGTAAAATAGGCATTTCATTGCCTGTCATTCTAGTTCATAGCTACTCGTAACTTAACCTAACGTTAAGTTACTTCTGAATCTGATAAATAAATCAATACCTATTACCAACCTAACGTCTTCTGATATTTTTTATGCAGAACAAGGCAGGTACTTATTTGACCGCAATCGCACCTGATGTTAAGTGAGATAAATAAATAAATAAATCTTTGGACTATTTTCACACAGCACCAACTAGCCCCAAAGTAAGCAACTTAATGCTTGTGTTATGGGTGTTAAACTGCTAAGCTTAACGGATATACTACTTACTCGTATATACTTTTTTTTAATACATACATAATTATTTCATTAAAATTCATCATTTCAATTTCTGCCTGGCCGGGAATCGAACCCGGGACCTCTCGGCATAGCAGTCTGAACCACTACACCAAACGGCCGACGAAAAGCGATAAATTAATAATTCAGTTAGTTTTCAGATGCTGTCTATGATGGTACATACCTAAACCTGCCCTATAAGTACTTATTCACTCTCGCCTTGAAAAAGCCCGGATTATGGTGTTCAGGAAAGTCAGCAGCAGGCAACGAATTTCAGTCCCTAGCTGTTCGCATATTACCTACATGGTTACAGATACCAGCTGCTGCTGGCTGTACGTCCAGCTAAACACTGTAGTGGAAATAAGGTGTTGTTTTACATCAATAATGTAGAGTCCATTGTGCTATTTTTTGCCTGTACATTAAATTTGTGCTTTCGACCTTAATCCTTCATCGCACTAAGTAGGAAGGTGACACGCACGATCAATCAAATATGTCAACCAAACTATCGCTGTACCATTGCTATTTTTATAAGGAACTAGAATAAATTAATATTTTCTCGTACTGGCTTGCTTCATGAGAAATAACAATTTAATTATCTAATTGGAAAGTTAGGGGACTTAAAATTAGGTACGTTATTTTTCTTAAACATTTTTTTATTTTTATGATACAGCTATTAAATAAATCTAAAACCTGTTACTTTCATCAGAGGAAAAAAGGTAATTAATATTTATACGGATTAATGCCATCTAGCGTGGAGTAGCAGCACTAAATTTCTTTGCCTTGCTTGCCTGACATCTAGCGTCGAGTAGCGGTACTACTTTATTGTGCAAAAAGCATTCTTGGTATTTTCAAACCCTAGTAAATAGTTTTTATTCTTCGTTATAGATGGGGCTAAATTTGAATTTTATTTTAATGTGTCATCAATAACTTTTCGTCACAAAATTTTTCATTCGATACATTGGACTTACTCGTATAAGGCATTACCAACGATACTGCACTTCCTAATGGATGCAGGACTCGGAGGCGAACTGTAAGGAAAACAGCGGCGATCACAATTTATAGATCGATAACGGTCGCAGTGATACTAGGACTTTATTGAACTAACTAGATAATAAATAAAAAAAAATTACTAACGTATTTTACTTAAAACATTTTGTATGCCAAATAACGGAGCCTTTTCAGTTTTCAGGCACAAGCGGGCATCGAGAGAATTTTATTTCGCTTCATAAGAATAAACAAAAATTATTGAGGCTTGATTTGTTAACAATTTTGGAGTTAACTAACTGAATTGATAATTTATCGCTTTTACCAAAAAGTGTTGATTTAAAATAATAGAGTGAAAGGACAGTGCCAGGGTCTGGACCAAGTGCTGCCCAGAATGAAACCATTAGTGCATTTTGTTCTTCAGGCCAATACTAATTTATAAACCGGAGCGCACTGAAATCTATCCCTGGACTTAAGAGAAAAAAAGAGCTTTGTTTTGAATTATTTACATACAAAATATCATCGATGTATACGTACTACGCATAAGATTTCGCGATTTTGGCATTAAATAACACTCGCTTTGTTGAACTTAACCATACTGCATCCGTACACGTTACTTTAGTGCGATTTAGACATTCTTTATAAACGATCTAGCGCTGTTTTAATTGTTTGGTAAATTGATAGAAATTCATTATTTCCAAAAATGAAGCAAGAAGTTTTAGTTCTATATCATTGCAAAAAATCAATTTATTGGTGTATTACAATCGATTATTGGAGTTATAAAAGCTAAAACTTCTTGCTCCATTTTGGAAATAATTAATTTCTGTCAAGTAACCAAACTACTGCAATAGCGCTTGATCGCTTATAAAGAATGTCGAAGTCGTACTAAAGTAAGGTGTACGGATGCAGTATGGTTAAGTTAAACATATCGCGTGTTATTTAATGCCACAACTCTTTTTTTCTCTTAACTCCAGGGATAGATTTCAGTGCGCTCCGGTTTATAAATTAGTATTGGCCTGTGGAACAAAATGTACTATGGTTTCATTCTGGGCAGCAGTTGGTCCAACTTCCATACATGGATTGGCACTGTCCTTTTTATTGACTTGAATTTTATTTTTGCATAAATATTGTAACTGTTTTGCATTTTCATCTCACATCTTATAGCTCATAAAAAACTGTGTCAAACCCGCATGCCATGAAAATAAATAAAATTTTACAATATCACTGTCGTAGTTCAGTTTACAAAGCTTTTGTGGCAAAACCGATTGTTATAAAACCTTTCATTACATTTCTTATTTTTGCCGAAACTTTATTTAAAAAATCCACTTGCAAAATATAAACAAAACAAAAATGGATAGGTAGTCGATACGAACCAAAATCAAATTCTGTTAAAAGAACTGAGTGAGCTACTATTAAAAATAAATGAACATCAAATTAGTGATGTGATGTTATTTTATTTATCGATATTTTCAGAGTTATCTTTTTCCAATCAAGTTCATTACCGTTTATTTGGTGGCTATGATAATAATTTATGCTAATATTTATTTTTGGACAAAATTCATTCTTAAAGATTTACTCCTTAATTATTAACTATTTTTGCCTTGTTCACGCTTTTTGATTGTTTGAAATGTGGTTGCACTAAAATTATCAAAAAATGTACATACCTAAATTTAATAGTGTTTTTCAGCACAATTCTATGATCGGTAGATTCATCATGTTTTGAAGCGTTTCAAATCCAAAATATTAAATTTTCAACTGTCCAGCATTGCCCTAGTTTGTTATCGATAGTTTGCCGCCACTACACATTTATCGGCGATATTTTTCGATAGCGCTTCACACCCGGAACGTTGGCCACCCTGTATCAGATTATGGGAGAAATTTATGGCCAACCAAACGCCAACGTTGGGGCAAAAAGTAGATTATACGATGGTTAAAAATTTTCACGCGTATACGGTTTTGATTTATAAGGGTATAGTTTAAGTAATGGAAAGTGCATTTTGGACGTGTCAGCAATAATCCGGGACCTGATATATGTAGTTCGATTTGAAGGTGTAATAAATTTTGAGGAAATACGGTCTCTGAATAGAATTTTGGGACATTGATCCTTAATTCCTTACGAGACAAAATGGAACATGTTGGGTTCACAAAGGACAAAATAGGTACAACTATTTTTGGGTTGAAAATAGCCCATTAGCTTTGTAATCCTTGTTTTATTACTGTAATGAATTTAATTTGTAAAAAGTATGTACGTCGGTAGAGTTGATGTATTGGAGCTGCTGAATCAATTCTGTCAAGGATTTTCAGGTAGTTAATAATGCAAGGATTACCTAGATTCAGTCATGAGAACAATAATTAGAATTCACTAAAATACATTACCACATGGCCTGAAATTAGTCTTTAAAAGAGGTCAATATTAGGTAAAAGAGGACCGTAGAAGGAAAGGGCTTCCGAAAACCAAATGGAAAGACGATATTCGCCTAACCTTGGGACCATGCTGGGCCAGAGTAGCGGAGGATAGAGCTCAGTGGAGAGAGCTCAGTGGAGAGAGCTCAGTGGAAAGAGCTCAGTGGAGAGAGCTCACTGGAAAGAGCTCAGTGGAGAGAGCTGGAGGAGACGTATGCCAAGAGGCACGCTGAATTGTAATACATACACACAAACATTACTATGAGGTCTCACAGTGCGCATGGACGCACAGGCTGACACTCGAACCAAGCACAGAGCTCTATTCAACGCTGTGCGTTCCATTTAATGCTTCACTTAAGTAAGCATCGTACGTGAATATGAGCGCGGCGTACCTAATAAACAGAACTTAAAAGCAAAATTAGTAGAGTAGCAGATTCTGAAGAAAAAGGCTTTATTTATAATTCTGTGACATTGAAAAACTTTTCTTTCTTTCTTATTAGCCGACAGCAACATTTTGCTTTAAAATGCAAATGGCTAAGTCATTCAAAGCCGGGGCTTCAAATATTCAAAGGATAATTGACGGTGAAACGCGGTTACCTTCTTCAGCTAGTGATCAAACTGTCAAATGATGAATGATACCGTGATCATGGAAAATTTTGAGGTGGCAGTTTATTTATACTACTTCTATTAAGCGAGTTGTAGTTTCACTAATGCTCGTTTTCACCATCACTCCCTAATTTTTAAGAGACCCCTATAACAACAAAATTCCTGTTATTTGTTACCATAGGGGTCACTGAAAAATTAGGGATTGATGGTGAAAACGGATATAAATCTATCTTCCATTAGGCTTTAGGTACATTAGAAGGCCGTCAATCCTTAACTTTGAATCTTAGCCTAGGCGCAGACCACCGACTTTTAGTTAGCCGATAGTTTCGGGCAACCTGGAAAATGGACATGTACGAGTATGAAAGTGCGCACATTACACCGATTTGGTATCGATCGGCCGATTCTTCATACAAATTAGAATCGGGCCCAACTATCGGCCAACTAAAAGTCGCTAGTCTGCACCTAGGCTTATTTTCTCACTCTTATGTCACTGTTGCAGCGATGGGAACGAAAGGTGGGAAAAGTTCTCAACCTTGATAGTCGTCTCGTCTCAGCCAAATGACGTCCACTGCTGGACAAAGGCCTCCCCCAAGGTTTTGCACAATGAAAGGTCCTGCGCTGCTCGCATCCAGGCTCTGCCCGCGACCTTTACCAGATCGTCGGTCCACCTAGTAGGAGGCCTGCCCACGCTACGTCTTCCAGCCCGTGGTCGCCACTCGAGAACTTTCCTGCCCCAACGGCCATCGTCTCTACGAGCTATGTGCCCCGCCCACTGCCACTTGATTTTAGCAATTCTGCGAGCTATGTCGGTTACTTTGGTTCTCCTGCGGCTATGCTCGGAGTTTCCCTGCGTGATCGAATCAAAAATGAGGAGATCCGCAGGAGAACCAAAGTAACTGACAACCTTGATAGTACCATAGAATATTTAATACTGGTACTCCAATCTACTGAAAAGGCAGATTAAGTCAAAAGTTACGTTCTATCGCAAAGAATCGCCATTTAATTAGAGCGAGAGCAAAAACGGAAATGGATAGTTAACAGTGTGGGCGTGTGTACATATTAGAGATGAAACGGATATCCGGTAACTATCCGGTAGGCCGGATATCCGGCCTGAATTTACTATCCGGCCGGATACCGGATATTAAAAAACTACGACAATTTCTTATAATAAAATTAAATACATTCATCTTTGAGGTAAATATCAATAAAAAGGCTTATAATAATAACGGCTTATAATTAAAGTCCAAAAAGATACAAAAAAAGCCATATTGAGGCCTTTCAAAAAACTTTTCTTTTTCAGGGCTATTCACTCTAATGACGAATCTATACTTCTATACTTAATATTATAAATGCGAAAGTAATTCTGTCTGTCTGTCTGTCTTGCTTTCACACCTAAACCACTGAACCGACTTTGTTGAAATTTGGCATAGAGATAGTTTGAGTCCCTGGAAAGGAGATAGGATAGTTATTATCCCGGTTTTTGAAACAGGGACACGCGCGATAAAGTTTTTCTGTGACAGACAAAATTCCACGCGGGCGAAGCCGCGGGCGGAAAGCTAGTACTAAATAAATAAATATCTGTTAATGTCGAAATATAGCCAATTAAATTAGGCGATCTTTTTTTCACTGATGGTCTGATGACATGATGCAGTTCAGTCAGATTACGCAGCAAGTAAACTAATTTAAATTTTCCCTATTCAACCACACACTCACGATGGCAACCGAAATCGCTCGAATTGATCTGCCACAAGTGGCAAAATCTGACATTTTATTCGGACGGATACGGATTTGATTTTCGAAAAGTGTGACTTGTCTACTAGACCCACTGATCGCGTTCGAAGCACCTGGCGGCGCTAAACTCGTCATGACATACAACGAGACAATGGGCCAACTATCCGGCCGCCGGATATCCGGCTATCCGGCCTAGCAGCTCGCCGGATATCCGGTATCCGGTATCCGGCCAAACCACTATCCGTTTCATCTCTGGTACATATTATAATGATCTGTCATAAATGGTAGGTAGTTAAGTGCTACAGTATTGGGGACGTTTTGTCTCATTGTTCTTTCTATAAATAAAGAAAAACATTGAAATGCCGATATACATAATGTATGTGAAGAAATCATGAAAGAATATGACGAATCCATTTTATTTTTTCGCCACGGTTTTTAATTCTATGACATAGCACAACTGGAAGGACACTTCAGCTGCGGTTCCTACGTTAAGGTACGTAAGTCAAAAACCTAAAAAAAAAAAATGGACTAACAATAAAAAACTTTTAAAATTAAACGAAGTTTTTTCGAATAAATTCAATTCAAACATTTTATAGCTTCGATGGAATGCAAGTATGTATTTTTTTAAGCAAATAAGACTCCGAAATAAATTAACGTAGGCACTGAACTTAGGCTACATAAAAATAAATTACACATAACTCTTATCTTATACCAATAAAATATCCAACCAAAGCTACTCTACTACTTAATTCATTGACTTTATTTTCACTTTAAATAATTATTCAGTTTTTTTCGTCGTTAGAATGTAATCCTTATATTTATTTTTTACATTTACGACCAAAACACCAAAAAATCCGAATCATCGCCTATCAACTCGTTAACATGTCTACGAAAACTGTGATTTTGCAGTTAGCAACTTTTACGCTTCACCCGTATCAATTTATACTCGACAGTTGCAATGGTCTTCATACAATCCACTCCCACTTCGCAGCGTACGACACGTCATACATATACATATTTAATAGCGCTTCCAATCATCGTTCGACTTTGAACCTTAGATTTATTGATTTAAAATCCACTTTGCTGTGAAGGTCATGTATAATTGAGACCGGGTTAAATGTACTTTTATCCAACCGGTTACTCCATTGAGAAGTTTGCTCTCGCGCAGTGATATCGTCTTGTATTTGTGTTTTTGTTCCAAGGTAATTTTTTGTATTGTTTTTTTAGAATTGTCTTACTGGGTTTTGCATTTCGGCTTTGTGGTTTTACGTAAAACTTTTAATAATCTCTGTAGGTACGTGCTTTGATAATAAAAGGGATTTAAACGCAAAATTTGTTTCTAAATCGTTTTATGACTATTATAATATTGTACTTTAGCTCAAAACTATTGTCATTTTTTAGATTTTTGGTAAACTTAAAATAATTGGGTTTTATCTTCAAACGTTAGTTATTATTTTACTTCATTTTGTAGAAACTATTAGAGAAGATTTATTTATCAGTTCATTTACGTATCTTTTATGTACCAACTTAATTTGAAACGAAGACTACCGGCGTAAAGTATACATTATTAATTGAACGGATAATTATCTGCATAATCTAAACATTGTACAATCTTATTTACTTGTATATAGGTAATAATAGGATAGGAGGTATTTACGTATTTATTTATACTCATGCACGTTCACGAACACTTAATGGTCAATAATCCACCATTACTACATGACATTAATAGTCGTATAAACACGTATTTTAGAAAATAAAACAAAACTCTTATCACGACGTTTTACATTCAAGGCAAAAATACAAGGTACTTATAGTTAAAAGATATCTAACGATTGAAAATTTACTGACTTTATCATTTGTTTGTTTTACGTTATGAACTGTCAAATGATTACGATTGATTTACACAATTCCACCTCAGGTCAATGTTACGCCGCAGGAAAAAGCTATGGCTATGGATAAAAAAACTTTTTTACAAACAAGCTTTATCCTAAAATGCAGTTCTTTGTACTAAAACGAAAAAAATAATTGTATGCTAGGTTCAAAGAATTTGGAAAGCTTGTAGCGCAAACAGAAAAAAAGAGGAATAAATTCTATCGAGGAATAAAAAAGAGGAATAATAGCTTTCGAAATTCTTTGAAAAAGTTTTTTTTTATTATAATTTTATTTTATACTATTTAGTTGTAACTATCTCAATCTCTGGGCCTGTTCATCATTTAGCATAAAAGTGCTCGGGAAGTCGAATCCCATGAACCCAAACTTGATGAGTTTCCGCCGTTTCGTTTAGGAGTTCTTATGGCCACCTCCTGACTCCATCATCAGACCAGCTCAACGGTACCATAACACTGCATTGTCATCGTACTTACATAAGTATACCAAACAGCTCAATCGGTTGAGGAGAACTGGTCTTAAATTCAGTTGCAAGATTTGTGCCACACATACTAACAAGTGAAGTCAATACAAAGCTTGTAACAATAAAAATATTTATTTTTATTAGGTAGGTAACAAACTGTGAGGGTACAATAATAACAAAAAAAACTTTACATAAACTAGACCGTAAGCATTATAATTTTAATTGAAAATAAATTTTACAACCTATTAGTTTTAGAAATAGGAAATCAATTAACTAATAAAATGTCAGCCATAATTTACAAAACGGATCAGGGCGGGAATCTCAAATATAAATCAAGTAAAGGTTTCGGGAGCATTGTAATTTATTATTTAGATAGGTAATTTATTTAACTAAACATGAGTTTATGATCTATAACAAGTAGGTATGTATGTAGTTTTTTAAAGAAACCAAAAGAAATGCGTTAGCACGATAACGCAATTTAGCAATAAAAATTATGCAATGCGACTTGGACTAATAAAACGATTAATTTATTATCATCCATCGTCTTTTGATCTGATACTTCTTGTGGTAGGTATAAATTCAAATTCTTTATTTATAGCAAAATACATACTATTATTAATATGATTTCAAACTATGTTAAAGCTAATTTAATAACATTATTCATACGAGATGTCGATAAGCATTCAGAAAGTTATCAGATGTCATTCAACTTTTGTTGTTCAAATCTATACTTATAATAAATCTGTAGAGAGGTCAATTCTGTACATGAAATATATTTTCAAAATAACTATCGGGGGGTGATTAGTGATCGATACTGATGCCAAAAATGCAATCAGTAAAATTTTTGTCTGTCTGTCTGTCAGTCTGTATTACTATGTTCCTTATAGAAACAAAAACTTTTCGACGGATTTTAATGAAACTTGGTACAATTATTCTTCATACTCCTGGGCAGGTTATAGTATACTTAGGAATTCCCGGGCGAACGGGAATTGGCGGGAAAATCCCTTTGTATGAAAAATCTGAACCGCTTATGTTAGACGCTTGAAATTTGGCATGCAGGTACCTTAGTAAATTTGAAAGCTTAGTTACAACAGAATATTGCAATATTCCCACTGGAACGGGAGTTAGCGGGAAAAAAACATTTTTATGAAAAAATCTAAACCACGTAAGATAGACGAAGGGGGTAAAACGGGAACCACGCTTACATAGTCGCGGTCGGCCGCTAGTGCAATAATATCAACAATATTGGCCCCATACAAATTATTTTCTTAATATATTTTTTCCTACATCCCCACCTTGTCTGGCCTGCATGGAGTGTAGATCCTCCAATTGCCACTGGTATCAAAGAAATTCGTGTTCCTGCAGTGCCAAATGACCTGATGATGGTATTTTACCCAAAAACCCAGTCATGGTATTGTCCCTTTACAAATTATCTTCATAATGTTTCCAGAAATCCAGCCATGGTGTTGACTCTATACAAACTAGACGCCAGCCCGCCTGTTCGCGCGGTTATGATGACGATCGAGGCCCTGGGCATCCAAGACGTGGAATACGTTGACGTCAATCTGCTGACAAAGGATCATCTGACGGAGGAATACTTGAAGGTATGTTCAAACTAACTTTTTTTTAAGAGAGTTGACGGTTATCGTAAGAAAAAACGGCTAAAGGCAAATCCTTTCTAACTAAGCGTCACAGACGCAGCGTCTTTAGCTTTGGTCTTGTGCCACCAACGCCGCGTCATTAACTCGCTTCGAAAGGCTACCTTTAAGACCAAAGCTAAAGACGCTGCGTCTGTGACGCTTAGTTCGAAAGGCTACCTTAAATAAAACGTTAAAAATACAAGTTACTTTTTACTTACTTATTATTAACAAGTATTTTTCATCGTAATACTGCTTTTTAAAACGTATGTGTGGTCAGGATCGCGATTTGACAAAAGAAACATTCGAAAATCATAATTTATAGAAAAACACAGCATATGTGTAGGGCCGCACTGACGTATGGGCAGATTATTACGCGCTTTACGTGTGTGCCCGCACAGCCGTAGCGTCGAACTTTTACGCGTAATGTGTGTTCGGCCGCACAGGCGTTGGATCCAGATAGCGCGCGGAACGCCGGTGCGGGCGGTCACGCTTTGTGTGAGATTTTAGCACTGAGGGATAACGTACGGCGCGACGCTCGCAGCCAATGTGTTAAAAGAATCTTTATTTTGACAATACTAGCCAAAAAATAGTCTCAACAAGTCCAGATTTTAAATTTTTTGAAACCCAATACAAGGGAATAAGTTTCAAAATGTTGTGTTAATTTACTTCAATTCACGAATGCAAATCTTAGGTAGGTACTCTAGTGAAAAAAAAAGAAAAAAAAAACTTATTCCCCATAGTGTTTATTAATGGAAAATGTTTTTCTATTTCAGATGAACCCTCAACACACGATTCCGATGCTCAAAGACGATGACTTCATTATTTGGGACAGGTAAATTTCTCATTATAATTATCATTTGCTCTTATAAGTGATCCTCATGATTATACTCTATACCTATTATCTCTTTAAAATAAACACCGAATCGCTAAGAAAAACATTTAAATAAATTAAAGTTGAATGACTTTTCCTCTCGTTACAGCCACGCCATCACAGCATACTTGGTCGGAAAATACGCCGAGAACAACGCTCTGTACCCAACTGACCTGAAGAAGAGGGCACTGATTGACCAGAGACTCCATTTTGACAGTGGCATTCTCTTCCCAGCTCTTCGAGGCAATGTGGTAATAATTTCACTATCATCATCATTCCAGTCACAAGACGTCTGCTGCTGAATATACGTGTAGGCCTTCCCCAGTGATTTCCAGTTTTTTTTATGCAGAACAAGGCAGGTATTTGACCGTAATCGCACCTGCTGTTATTGGCCGGTTGGTAGCTGATAATCCTGCATCCAGATCCTTCCTGCAACCTTTAGATTCGATCTTTTTAAGCAGCACAAAGCAGGTATTTGATTGCAATCACATCTGATGTTAAGTGAGATGCAGTCTAGGATGGTACATCTGCCTTGTAGCGATCTCGTGTAGAAACGCCGAGCATGGCATAATCAGTTTTCATATTATTATCACCGATATCAGGACTGATGATTATTTGACCCAAATTTTAAACATCTGCTTCTATCTCTTCAAGTTTAATTTTTCCATTTATCCTAAAAAAATTGACTTTTCGAATTATTTTATTCACATGCTTAAACTTTATTCCAGGAACCAGTATTATTCAAAGGCGAGTCCTCCTTCAAACCAGAAGGCCTTGAGAAGATCTCCGCTGCATACGAATTCACTGACAAGTTCTTGGCTTCAGTCTCACCGTACTTGGCTGGCAGTGACCTGACTCTTGCTGACATCTGCTGCGTGGCTACCATCAGCTCTCTAAACGCTTTGGTGCCTATTGATGACAATAAGTAAGTAATAATAAAAAATAAATTTATCTTTACATAGGAGAACTGTGCTCGTGAGCCTTGTGGTTCTGGCAGAGTAGAATACCCCACTTCTGATAAAATGGGAATTTTCTCACCTCTAGTTCCCACCGCTGCAACTCCTGTCTATAAGGATCTATAACTTGACCGCCAATAAAAACCCAACCAGTGAAGGTCAGTTTGTCCCGGGGGAAAGTTAAAATATCATTGGACCCGCAATGAAATTAATCAGAAGACTCTAGGAGGAGTTAGAAGTTAACACTTCTGATAAAAAGCGACTATGGGCTTCCATACAAACATTAGGCCCAACCCGTCGGGATGGGAAGTATAGGCATTCTACTGCAACGGACAATAAATCACCTGATGATGATGATGATCAGAGACCAAATTTTTAAGAAAACTTATTTTCTTTAGTGGCTCTGTTACTAAGAGAAGTCTTAAAATTGTCCTACAAGAAAATATCATGGTACACGAACACCATAGTGGCACTGCTCACTTGACCATTTAGTGATTAATCGACAAATTAAGAACACTTTAGTAACTTCCAAAATTTTAATTCCAGGTACCCAAACCTCGCTGCCTGGCTAGAACGTTGCTCTACAGAAGAATTCTACAAGAAAGCAAACGAAGCCGGTGCACAACTTTTAGGACAAATAGTTAAAAGCAAATTGGCTTAAAAACATTTAAAAAAACACCAAAAAGTCTTAAAGACCATGCACAGAAATTTGATTCAAAATATTTTAGAGCATTTCGATACCTCTGGGCTCAAAGGTCGTAAAGGACAAAGTACGACTTTTCAGGAGAAGCAAAAAACGTTTTTTTATTTTATTATTCGACAGTAACTTTTTTGTTTTTTGAGCTATTAAAATATGACTTAGGAAGAAAGTGCTTAGAATTCACAGCATTTTCCGAGGAGGTATTGAGAAACTGGACTAGAGCTGTATTTACTGAGATAGATTTCCTTTACGCCCTCAAAATTACAATAAAAAGACCTTTACGCCCCTCAAATATTCGTCCTAGGCAAGTTACTCAGGACGTAAGTCTCTTTTTATTTCACAAAACTACAAAACCAAGGTAATAAATGACAATTTACATAGTTTTATAGGTTTTCATAGGTCGTAACGGAACACCCAGGTAAGGTATTATGCAAGGGTAAATTGATAATTTAGCTTAAATATTTNTAGATAATCTAAGGGCGTAAAGGACAAATTATTTAGACTTTGGTATGAAAATGTTAGGTTGTATAGGACAATAGATATACTTCATGCACATTATACGCCCAAAAAATTGTGTTTACTTGTTCTTTACTACCATGGTAACTGTACTAAAAAATCAAATGGTATTTACATCCCAATTTTCAGGATGATTTCTGTTTAGCTTATCAAAAATGATGGGTCGTAAAGGCACTTTTTTTGAGAATTTCGACAAACTAAATATACAGATCGATAGAGAATTAAATTCTGAGTAAAACTGTATAAATAACTCATTTTCGGTATTTTGTCCTTTACGACCTTTGAGCCCAGAGGTATCGATTTTTATCATCACTTTCTCACTAAACGACTACACAAAGTGTTTTCACGTAGGTGATTGTTTACACTGTATTTATTAAAATAAATTAAAAGCGAAGACTTTGTTTCTTATTTTCCAGGTTGTGTAGGTTTTTATACCAGTTTTTACGTATTAGAGTTGAACAATTGAACATTTCAGATTTTCTTTTGAATAAACATTCTGGGATTTTTTCATAACCTTGTTTTTGCTAAAAATGTTGTTAACAAAGTCTCTAATAATTATATGAGGTAACAGTTTTGAAGCCACGATAGCCGAACGGTGAAGGGGTCAGACAGGCCGATTCGTGGTCCGAGGAACGCGGGTTCGAACCCCGCCACCGCTCGATTAAGTGGTGAACTCCTGCGCAGCAAAAAACCCAACTAATGTAGTCTAAAGCTGAGTTCCACCACCTAACTTTAGCGGTAATTTCTATGACGACAACCGGTGTTTTTGTATGGAGATTGACAGATTTTTGACGTTTGTTAAAGTTAAAGTAAGATGGTGCAACTCAGCCTAAGTTTCTCTAAAATTAGTCAAAGAAAATACGAGTAGAAAGTACAAAAGGTAGTCAATTTCCTTTCTTACCAAAGTAATTAAAAAAACTATTAAAAAATTATGCTAACTCACTCTAGCTATTATGTACTTATTTATTTATTTAAATTATGCCATGCCTACTCGCAATACTGGTTTATTCAAATTATGATTCTAGTCTAACCGGCATACTACAACAAGTTCCTATTGACAAGACATTTAAGACCATGACAATCAAACACCTTTACCAGTTTATATCGTAACTACGTGTGTTAGTTTGTTTTTTAGTTAATTGAAACAAAAAGGTAAGTTTTTGAACAAAGGTTCATTTGTCGTAAGGTAGGTTATTCTGTAAAAAATATATTTATTTTAATATATCGTACACATACATACTTACTCTTTTAATTATATTATTTACTACCACCACTACTATTATTAAACGTAGTATAAGCAGACCATCCACTCGGTTGACCGGTGATATTATCGACGGCAGAAAGCGATTTTGTCGTATCTCAAAAAGTCCGATTTTACACCAGAGCAAAAAAACTATTTCAAAANGGGCGATAGTATTCACGAGGGCTAAAGCGAGGAAAGCGATGCGACACGGTAGTTCCCGCCAAAACGCAGAAACGTGATTTTGTTGTGCCTGACAAAATGCTTGACATGGCGCTGTGACTGAAATTTATACCATTCGGGCCGCGTCAGGCACGGGTGGCTGACAGTTTTTTTTATGGGTATAATATGTCAATATAAATAGTAAAAAAATATTTTTTAACAATAACTATTCATTTCAAGCCATTACACATCGATTAGCAAAAAATTCAATTTTGGCGAATTAGTAAATTTACTTTGGCAGTCAACGTGTACAATACAATTAAAAGTCATTTTAGCCAATTTTTGAGATACGACATTTCCGCTTTCTGCCGTCGTATGATGAAACTCGCGGGAATCATCATGTGGACAGCTTTGGACCAGTCATTGTGGACATCCTTGGGGGAGGCCTTTGTCCAGCAGTGAACGAAACTCGATTGAGAGCAACGATTCTACTATTGAATTTTGTTATTCCAGAAAAATGGGATTAACTCTATACAAGAAAGACACCAGCCCGCCTTCTCGGTCGGTCTTCATGACCATCCACGCTTTGAACATACCAGACGTTAAATTCATAGACGTGTACCTACCAGCTGGAGAACACCTCACCGAAGAATACATAAAGGTAAGTTGATGAGGCTTTTTACATAGAAGAGCCATATAGGCCATTGACATCCTAAAACCATTTTCTAAACACAACGGAGAAGCTCTTGGCCTGCATCTCACCTGATGGAAAATGATGATCAAGTTGAAGGTAGGAGCGAGCTTCAACCGAAATCCTCAACCACTGAAGAAACGAAGGAGAGGCCAAGAACACAACAATTTACGTATTTATAATCTCATTGACATCCTGACATATTTTATGCTCATAAGGGAAGAAGCTCTTGGTCTAAATTGAATAAAATATTTTTGATTTTGAAATGAATTCTAATTTACTGAGGTTTGTTTTTTTTGAGTTATTTTCATAAAGGTTGCATATGTACTCGTAATTATGACCATTAGTTACGTATGAAATTAGCAGGCAGACCGTCAAAAACAATTTATTTATCCTCTCAAGCGCTCTGCGGCGGGAGCAGACGCACATCACTAAGCTCTAAAGTGCTCTGCGGCGGGAGCAGACGCAAATCACTTGTCCAAGTTCGGGACCTTGTCATTTAAAAAATATAGTTCTGTTTCTTTCGCTCGAAAGTAATAATGCTTAAGTATGAATGTGATAGCTATATTTTCTAGGCACTATGGTTGCTTTTCAACCAAATTTTTCTCAGTCTGTGTTTGAAGATGACGCGATCCGCGGTGCCCGTCTGGGTAGTGAAAAAGATGGATGTTTTTTATCGTTTAGATGCTTTGGAAGTGTGTTTTTCTTTATAAAAAACGTGTATAATGTGATTAACTTTGGAAATAAGCGTGAGGGGTTATTCTTTGCAAACTATATTTACAGATGAACCCACAACACACCGTGCCTCTTCTTATAGACGACGATTTTCTTATTTGGGACAGGTAAGACCTTATTTTTTTAATAAATAAAAATCACATTATTTACTTGAATTGAGATTTCACTGGACTAATATTGTCGGAGGCCCTAGAATAGAAGGGGAAGCCACAGAGTAAAGAAAAGACAATGCTGGAAATTGGCGTCTTTTCTTTTATTCGCGCGGCCATCGACCACACTATATTTTTTGGTTATAAAATAGTCTTAGAAATAACACCCGCTACGTCAGCGTGACGTCATATCGTTCGATCCTGTTGTCTCTGTCTTAGAGAGGGAAGGCACGAGAAACCGGCCGCCCCGCGCGCCGCCACACTTTGCTCGAGTGCTTGGCTGTGACGGACGTTCTCTCGGTTCAGGGACTGTGATATTTGTGACCTAGATCATTATTTCTGCCATAGGCATATTTCTTTATTGCGTTAAATTGATTTGTGGAATTATTGGTTTCGGTTATGTAATAAATCGATATCTGCTGGTGCCGTACATTACTTTTAAAAAGCACTCTCACCTCTGATCCTTAAGATCAGAAGTGGGATTGACCACGCGTTCTAACCGTTTTTGCCATCTATTTTTGCCTTAGTTTGTGATTATCAGTGCAGTGTTAAAAGTTAAGATGACCAGGCGTTCGTCTAGATTAAAAAAAGAACGTGATTATTCTCGTAAACAGTGTCGTGATAAAAGTTAGTTAAACGTCGGGTTTGTTAGAATATCGAATGCCGCCGTTAAATGAACGTGTGCATCGATTGAGTATTGAGTATCGAGGTAGGTCACCTAGGCGATGTGTACGCACTCCGCGTCGTAGTCCTATTGGGAATCGTGAATATTCACGTAGCCCTCATAGTGATTTTTGTAGGCGCTGTGACAGGTCGTACGGCCGCCGCCATAGCTCGCGCGACGATGTGTTTGGGAAATTTTTGTCGCGAATTGACTCGTTTGAGGGTGTGGTGGATTGCAACCGTCAGTGNTGACGAAACTATAAGGGTTCCGTTTTTGCCATTTTGGCTACGGAACCCTAAAAAATTGTTACAATATTATTTGTTATTACAAAAACATGTTTTTTTGTTAAATAACACATATACAAAATATTTCTCTAAAAGTAGGTTTCACTAACTCTTAGACAAAAATCGATAGATAAATCGCTATGGTTTAGTTATGTGACATCTCTATAACTTTCAAACTCGAAACGTCATACGAATCATCTTAGGTGAAAAAGACTATAGATTGACCTTTTTTCGTCATATATTTTTTCCATGTGACAAATACAGGCTGTTGATTTCAATCCTCGCCATATTAAGGAAGTTGATTAAGTAGTTCTGATCACGAATCAGTAAAAAAATTGACTTCGAAAAAAATATAAAACGAACTTTAACTTTAGTTAGTCAAAGAAACCTATTTACACTACCTACTTTACGTGGCTTCCTTCAGTAGGCTATCCGACATGATAAGCGAGCGATCCGCGTAGCTCGACGGTGCCGCGGTGTAAGTGTATTGCAGTATTGCGAGCTACAGTACAGTTGATGTCGCACGGAAAATATTCGCTAAAAACTCCACTTTCGTTTGTAATTTTTTCTGGTGGATTATGCGTTTATATAAGTCTTAATAGATCACCTAAATAAATATGGCGAGGATTGAAATCAACATCCTGCAGAATAATTTGTTGTAACACTCGTAAGAGAGTACAAAGTGAAAAAGAAGTTTAAAACATAATATCGAAACCAAAGGTCAGAGTAGAGTAGACCCCAACCGGGTTCCCTCCAAGGGGCGAACCCTCTAGCCTGAGGTGGAGCTCCGGACGAATGTCCAACTAGGACAATAACTTGCGGCTCCGTTTCTTTGGGCTCTGGTGAAAACCGTCGGGTTTTAGTGGGTAGGCCCCGCCTTTAGTGGGTAGGCGGGGAGTCCCACATAACCCACTGGCCGTCCACATCGACCAGTGGGTATGCGCAAAGCATTTCCCGACGTAAAAAAAAGAGTAGACCCCAACCTGCATTGCTTATCTGCAACTTATCTGAACGTTGACTGGCGGATATTACACCGATCTAAAAGAGATTAGCTTGTCATCAGCGTTCTGTGGGTAAAGCTTACTCGTATCTTAATCATGCACTTTGTCGGTTGAGTTCTAACATCGTATAAGTAAAAATCTGTAAAAAAGCGATAAATGTACAAAATTGCCATCCGTTTAACTTTTCTTGTTTCCGAATTTCGGATTGTGTTAAAAAGCTGAATTGTTTTCTTAAATTCCTGGATTAGATATTATGAATATTGACTAGTATCATCATCAGGCCATTTATCTAACAATGCAGCACGACCCTCTCTAATTTAATAATGGCATATGGAGAATTTGGCTTACACTCTCACGCTGGCCAGACTAGTTTGAGAAGCTTGACGTTCGCATATTTTGATTAGCACTAAATTGTAAATTGTTTCGTAACGACTTTTAATAAAATACACTTCGATACCAAATAACTTAAAAGTAATTTACACCTTTTATTCCAGATGCCTCTCCTCTACCAAGGAGCAAACGGCTTCAAAGAAGAACATCTAGGTATGATTGATGCAGCATACGACTTTATGGAGAAATTCCTCACAGCACCTTGGCTGGCTGGCGATGACGTCACACTCGCCGACATCTGCTGTGTGTCCACCATCAGCTCGATGAACGAGATTAGACCAATCGACAAGGAAACGTAAGATTTTTTGGATACCACATTACTTAGCGCTCCTGCACACGACGCCGCGCCCATACACTGTCGGCCGTTTGGTGTAGTGGTTCAGAACGGACTACTATGCCGAGAGGTCCCGGGTTCGATTCCCGGCCGGGCAGAAATTGAAATGATGAATTTTAATTTCTGGAACGGGTCTGGGTGTAAATATAATAATAAATAAATNTGACTCGTACTATGTGACTTTAGTGTGCGACGAGCGGCCAGCTCTCTGACATCGTAAGAAGACTGCTATCAGGATACTCGTAATAGCTTTTTCTCCGGGTAACTAGTTCTTTAATCTTTCATAGGGTATCTGGCAGGCCTCTCGAGGCCATAATAATTTTAAACAGATGACGGGTGCCATCTTTGCATTATGGTTTTGTCTTAATCAAAAACCAGGAAGAAGCATAGACTTTAACCACAATAGTAGCCAGAGGTATTAAAATTTCTATTGGATTTTAAGTTTCTACAATACAAACGTAGTATTCGGTACGCTCGTGTGTTCTAACGGGCATGTTACAATTCACCAGGAGAAATTAATGCGAGATTTTGTGAGAATACGCCTAATTACCGCCGAAGCAATTTTATGCAAGTTCTGCTGATCAGTACTCAGATAATTGGCCATTTCTGATCACATTTGTCCTTCAATTTGTTCAAATTCATAGATAGGCAGTTTCTCACATGTTTCCAGAGCTTTTCCAGTAGACTATCTGACAAAGACGCGAGTCGCGAAAAGGGCCAGAAAAATTCTCTTCTCGCGCTCTCTCACGCGCTTAATAAAATGATAAACCCAAAGCCTGGCGTTTTTGTGTATTTTACATTGAAAATATAGCATATCAGTAAACGATTTGTGATAAAAAAATAGTATTTTTATTTAAATATTGCACAGATATGTGGCGCCTAAGTGAGGTCTAAAACCAACTTTTTTTATAAATTCAGTGTCGATGCGGAGGCAGTTACTCTAAACCGAATTGATTAATATTTTGCATGACTTCATTTAAGCCCTAAAGGCACAAAATTTTGACTATTACATTACAGATATCTGAAAAAAAAATTTTCGCTCCACCCTAGTGAGCATGGAGCATTTGATCCACGAAATATTTCTCACGTCTTACATCTTAATATGCCTCATGCTTACACTTTATCTTAAATGATAAATACTGCAACTAATAAAAAAAACATTTAGAGATTGGTGGTGATTTAGATCACTAAAAAGTCACTGAATCGGAACAGACGTCGTTCATACCTAAAGTGTGCCTAAAGTCTGTTCGCCGAGAGTTGATAAATATTATGAAATGTCTTGCAATAGCGACTGTCGCTTAATTATCGCATTCTGTATGGCGGGCGTCGTTTGTCACAACGCGCACTGAGTACCATGGTACGAGCCACGCAGCTGTCGTCAAGCGCCCCGGCCGGCGGGCCGCAATGTGTGAAACGCAATGTGTGAAACGGAATAGATTTATTTTACATAAGACCGAAATGAATGGTATGACAGTGGGTAGGGCTTTGCCCAACATTGGGATACACTATAAGCCACTTGATAATAATGAAATACTTTTTATCCAACACATGGACGCCACGTGTTTGATCCGTATCCCCACGTATGCCCTAACCGGAATAATTCCCGTAAATTTAAAAGAGGTAATAATGATAATCTACCAACTTTATCATTATATCGACAAAAATAATTAGCGGGCCGCAATTTATAATGAGTTTAGAACCTCTGATATTTCATTTTTTTATCAACTCACGGCGAACAGACTTTAGGGTACTTTTGCATTAATCACAGCTTTTTTCAATAAAAATTGCTAACAAACCTCACAAAGTAGATAAATATTTGAAGGTTACTTACCGTTCCATGATTTAACACAAATTTATAATATTTTAACACTGCCAACGTTATTATTATTATTTTGAATGGCTTCAATACTGCCAACGTTGTGTAGTCACGGCGGAAAGGAGGCAAATGGCGGAATGAAAATAATAGAGTAACATTGATGACAGATAACTTTTTACTTTCCTTCGAGGCAGTGACCAAGGCGTTGTTATTATACAGCCCGGTTCGTCACGAACGTACTGTAGTAAGCTTAATGCAATCTTAAAAAAAAAAATGAGCGAGCCGCGAAATTTGAACCCATGTTTTTATGGAGCATTTATGCTCCAGCCCACAGACGCTGCCATTTTGACATTGGAGCATATGCTCCACGCCACAGACATCTTTTTAAATACTGGTGTGATCTAAGGGTGTGATTTAAATGAATTTGGTATCAATTTAAAGTTAAAAGTTTACCCCCTTACTAATAAAAAGTTACACAGTTGTTGATCACTGTTTTAAAATGACATTTCCATACTAAACGTCACTTTAAAACACTGATCAACAAGCGTGTATGTTTTATTAGTAAGGGGGCTAGTCTTTAAAATGGTGCCACTTTTTTGTTACTAACAAATTCATTAGTAATCAAGAGAAATTTAGTTTGTCACAGATCGTCATAAATTAGTCTGGGTTATAAACAATAATACTGTAAAGATTCATCAAAATCTGTTCAGCAGTTTTTGCGTGAAAGAGTAACAAACATCCAAACATCCAAACTTTCGCATTTATAATATTAGTAAGATTTGATAACAAAATTAAACACACGATGTTAACTTCATAATTAAATTAACCTGCACAATCTATACTTCTATACTAATAATGTTATAAATGCGAAAGTAACTCTGTCTGTCTGTCTTGCTTTCACGCCTAAACCACTGAACCGATTTTTATGAAATTTGGCATAGAGATAGTTTAAGTCCCGGGAAAGGACATAGAATAGTTTTTATCCCGGTTTTTGAAACAGGGACGCGCGCGATAAAGTTTTTCTGTGACAGACAAAATTCCACGCTAGCGAAGCCGCGGGCGGAAAGCTAGTGACTTATAAAGATAAAACAAGAAAAATGCATACAAGAATGGAATCTCTTTGAAAACTAGTTGACATGCCACGAACCACCCCGGTCTTTAGTATGCATAGAAGCAAGTATGAAAATGCTGTTAATTCAATTCAGAAGCTAAGGAAAATGCAAAAGATATAGAATGTAGGTCTGTAAGTGAAATTATTCAATAATAGTCCCATTTTTTTCCAAACTAGTGGGACGTCCACCCACAAGGTGGACCGACGACATCATAAAGGTAGCAGGAAGGCGCTAGACGCAGGCCGCTACCAACTGGGCAGCATGGAAAGCATTGGGGGAGGCCTATGTTCAGCAGTGGCAGTGGACGTCCTATGGCTGAGATGATGATGATGATGATGATAATGATGATGATGATGATGATGATGATGATGATGATGATGATGAAACTTAAAAACACTGACCTAATGCGAGCCGGACTCTTTTACTTTTTGTGAAACTAATTTTAATGATAGATCGCCCGGAGTCCTGCCAGCAGGACTTAAAGTACTTCCGGTAGGACGCAAAATTAAAAGATCACAGTTTCGTAAGTATACATTGTACAAATTTCAAATTTACACGAAAAAATAGAGTGTTTCTCTCTCTTTCACCCAATAGTGCCCAAGATCGAAAAACGCGACTAACCGTTAGCCAGAGCCCGATGGCGCACGAGTATACACGGGGACAGCGCGTTCGCGCTCGCGCGACACATTTTGACGCGCCGGGCGTGGAGTCGGCAACATTTTGGCGATAATATTATAATGAATGTGAAGTATTCCAGCCTAATCAAACATTTATAATTTATTTCTTGTTTTTGTTTTTAATTTGTAGTGTATTTGTAAGTGATAGGTGTAATTTCTAATACAAAGTGACGTACCAAAGTAATTAATTTAAAGTTCCTTATTATAGTTCCTATTAGTTAAGTTGAAAGAAGATAAACAAGTTTATAATATATTAAGAAAAGTAAAATACTGGTTAAACAAAATGATTCTACGACATGACTTTTTATTTAATAAACACTAACCAAGTGTTTACTACTTCTGGTGAGGATGAGTTCAAATTTGAAGGTCACCGTACTGCTGGAAGGACCAGCAAGCAAACACGTACAAATTGCGTACTGCGGGCAGGACTTGCGATAATCTTCTGGCAGGACGTTTAGAACAAAAGACCAGTCCTTCCAGAAGAGCTTCCAGCAGGACAAAGCACCGGGCGATCTATCATTAATTGTATTTTTAATATTCTATAGAATTTAAACGCACGCTTTAGTAATTCAGCTATTCGTGCACACGACATATCATTATTTATTTAATTTATCATTAAGTAGTAATAGATTACCTACTTACTACTTCATATCGCAATAACATCGCAGGTAATTATTAATGTATTTCTAGTCTATTCCTTCTTATTAACTGCAGCATTGGGTTATTAATAACTTTAATGAAGCCTTTCACTGTCAATATGTATGATACCTTCGTGCAATAACTGTCAACTGTTTAATAAGAAACACAATAGAAACCTTTAGTCCCTATCAATTGACAAAGGTTTGTTCCGCCACTTCTTTTCAGCAGCAGCCCATAGGTATTGTGGTATTATGTTTTTCCGTAGTGGTGGTAGGGCAAGTTATTTGAGACGTGTTTAAGCCAGAGTCTACCAGAGTAAATACAAATGAGTAGGTCATCTTCATAGAAACGCACCGAGCGTGGTTTGTATGTGAGCGCGCCAATACGTATGCGGTGCGCACGCACACACTGATAAAATTTAGCGTGGATTAGCGGGGTGTTGCGCATATTTACGCTGTTTAAGCGCCCTGGAAAGGACCTAAGTACAGAATAAAAAACTTTGACTTTGAAAATAAGATTAATTTAAGAGATACTTAGTCCAACCCAACATAAGATTTGGTTTTATTCCCAGATGACACAATCGAGGGCACATCAGACTATATTTTTGTTGCAATATCGTACCTATTACAACTGCATTGCATTCCACACTTGATGAGCATTGAAATCTAACGATACCTTGAAACTGAAGCTCTTTTATTCATGTCGGTATACAATTTACTGCTCATCCCGTAAAGGGATCGCATCGTAACTGTATCAACTCGAGGCGGTCAGTAGGGTAATTCAAGTGCATTATACTGCAACGTAACGTGTCTTGCCTCGCGGTTGACAGCGCACGAAAGGCGATGACAGCTCGCGAAATGCGATACGGTGTTAATTCCTTTCCAAGTCGATAAGTCTGCTATGACCTTAATAGTGACTATAGATGGGATTTTTTACCCAACTGCGCCAGAAGGAGGGTTATTTTCCAACAAGTCACACTGTGCGTGTTAGTGTGACTGGTTGGGAACAAGCGCTATTAAGCAACTCCTTAATAGAACAAAATGTTTTCCAAGAAAAATCCAGATATTTACATGAAAAACACGTATATTTATGAAGAAGAGAAATGGCCGGTCATTCAATAAATAACGTGGCCAATGAAGCGTTCGGCTAGGGAGGGGAGTGACGCGTCACTTAGTATCACTGTGAAATACTAGGTCACGATAACTAGGCACATTAGTTATGTGCCTATACAGATTAAGACCCAGTTTCATGACCTTTTTAATCATCATCATCATTTCGGCCACAGTACGTACACTGCTGAACATAGGCCTCACACAATGATACGCTTGCGTTTCTACATGGCCTCCATTCCAGAACCTACTGTCCTATCGGCCCTCAATGAGTGCTATGTGCCCTGCCCATTGCCACTTTATCTTGCTAATCCGTCGGGCTATATCAGAGACTGCTGCCAGCTGGCCAATCTGAAAATCTTATAGGAAGGCTTATGTTAAAAAATTGACGTCCTGTGGCTGAAATAATGATCATGATGAAATTAGGTCTGAATTAAAGTTTTGTTCACTTTCTTGATACATCATCATCATAACTTTAGTTAATTTCGACTACACTGCAAGAACATGACTCAAATTCATTAAAACCTGTACCAGCATTCGGCCTACATACACTCCTTACGCTGTTGGCCAGATGGGTTGAGAAGAACTTCAGATCATAGAAGGGAAGAACCTTTCATAGTTAATGCTTAAGTAGGTTATTAAGAAGTTAAAATAAATATTTGGGTGTCTTTCAGCACAATCCGTTCACTGGTTTGAGCAGCGTGTTTCAGTAACAGTCGCTTTTCATATTTCTTTATTTTATTTACCTACAATAAGTAACCCTACCTTTTTCGGCTGTCATATGTTTAGATCCTTACAAAATCTGTAGTGATGCGGAGAACAAAATAGACACAGACGCACAGAAGAACATAGAACCAAACACTGAGATGTTTTACCAAACAGTGCAATACAAGAAAGAATTGGCCGTAGATATGGATATTTATCCAAAGCCGTAAAACTTCTGTGAAAAAAAAAGAGTACATTCTGACAAAGAGGGAATGTAAATAAAGTAGGAAAACGGATACAAAGAAAACGAATATCGATTCGACGTTTTAAGGCCAAAGTTCAACAACAAAATTAAAACAGTCACAGTCTTGTCTCGCCTTCTATAGGTAGTTCTTTTTTCACAAAAAATGCTTTTCACTGCTGCCGCCATCTTGACGGCGCCTGTTACATCATTATAATGTTTTTAAATAAAATCGATAACTAAAATACTTTATTTTATAGTAAAGTTTATTAGGTACATAATCCGACCGAAGATGATTGATTTTGGAGTCAATAAAAATCTAAACAATATAACAAACAAATGAAACAAAGCCAGCTTTCATGCTAATTTTAGTTTTTTCCATGAACCAGTTCAAGGAATTTTTTTATTCGTACAAAGAGTCTATTATACAAAGCGTAGGGTGGTACACAAAAGAGCTGTTATTTATTACTAGCTCCTCGATATCGCAGTCTGGCAGTGTTTCCCACTTGTTGGCTGGACAACAATTTATTCCGCTCCTGCCACTGACGGACGGTAACAATATTGGACGTAGTGTTGTGGAAATATCGATTCCATTAATCGATTATGTTCACCGTAATTTAATACAGACTAGCTTTCCGCCCGCGGCTTCGCCCGCGTGGAATTTTGTCTGTCACAGAAAAACTTTATCGCGCGCGTCCCTGTTTCAAAAACCGGGATAAAAACTATCCTATGTTCTTTCCCGGGACTCAAACTATCTCTATGCCAAATTTCATCAAAATCGGTTGCGAGGTTTAAGCGGGAAAGCGTAACAGACAGACAGAGTTACTTTCGCATTTATAATATTAGTTGGGATTGTGTGATTCTGAGAACTGGTATAATTGATACTATCAAAGCACTCGTAGTGAAATAAAATATAGGTATATACCGTGCCTAGTCTGCTTGGGTAGTATAGACCAAATTCGACATTTATTTTGCCTCTGCTAAATTAGAGAGGGTCATCTTCCTGCAGCAGAGACTAAATGACTTGATGATGGTGCTGATGCTATGAAAAATATAAAAAATAATAAAAAAATAATCCAAATAATGTTGATATATTGCATAACGGTGGCAGTATTCTAATATCTATTATCGATAGAAACATGATCAATAAACATCACTAATTAAATGAAACGTGTTTTTCAGGCTTGCTTTTACGGAGCGCTTGCTAGGGTTAATAAATATGTAGTCATTTTGGAGCTAGGTACTATAATATACAATTCATAATTAATTTATTTTACTTCTATGTTTACTAAGATGTAAGTTTAAAGTTTTAACAAGTATGGAAGTGCGCACACTACACCCATATATTGTATCGGCCAAATTCTCATAAAAAATTATTAGAAGCCGACCAAACTATTGGCCGACCATAATAGTCTGCGGGGACTTCAAAGTTCCGTTTCTCCTTTTGTAGTACGGAACCCTGAAACGTTTTCGGAGATCCTCTATCATTAATAAGCTTAGCTTTTTCGCAATTCTCTCATTCGCATAGTCACCTACATTAATTTGCTTGTCAGATGCAGACCATTTTAGCAGCTACAGTGAACCTATCCATTTATTCTTAAACAAAGGCTTTTAAATACATTTTAAAGAGCTCTTTGTGAACATGACTGTTTGGAGTAATTATAATGCATAATACATGTACTTAAACTATCGTAACCAGTGTAAAAAGAGCGGGGCCTCCTAAATATAGCCTTTAGGTTAATCTGGGTTATAAACAATAATACTGTAAAGTTTCAACAAAATCCGTTCAGTAGTTTTTGCGTGGAGTAACAAACATCCAGACATCCAGTCATCCAAACCTTCGCATTTATAATATTAGTAGGAATTAATAGGATGGTTCGATGGCAATAAATACATTTTTTAATTTTTTATTTTAAAATAGCTAGGTCTTTTACAACAACAAAAAGTATAGTTCTTTGTCGCTATACAACGAACAGCTAAGTCGCCATAGATAATTTGCTTTTGAATGATTAATGAACATAGAAAATTTGTTTTCTCCAGTCCATACTTAATTGCTACTAATTTCAATCTTGTGTTCTGCACCGGAAGAATAATTATCAACTTTAGTTCACCGGAATAAAGTTGAAAGTAGTTTGAAACGGATTTGTTTTGGTGAAGAATAATAAAATTTATGCCCGTCATTAGTGCTCATTAGCATGATAAGTATTTTAGATACCAAAATAGTTTTTTTAGAATAACTAAAATATCGATATTGTGCATGAAAATATAATTTTGTTGGGCAATTTTAAAATCAATCTTATCCTTGCAGTTCTATGTATTGATGTGGAATTTAAGTTCGTAATTTTTATGGTATCGCAAATTTCGATAGTTATTTCATCGACAACTACTAAACTTAGGCTGGGTTGCACCATCTTACTTTAACTTTGTCAAACTTCAAAAATAAGTCAAACTCCATACAATTAACACCGGTTATCGACATAGTTACGGTCAAAGTTAGGTGGTGCAACTCAGCCTTAATGTAGGCACTGTTTTAAAGATTGTTACTCGTAGGTATAAATGCGAAAATGCTCATCAAATTAATATTTGTCTCTTGCGTGATTCGAACCCATGACCGTGCTCGTATTTCCAGACTGAACAACTAAGCCTATCTTTTTAACTTCACTGTATGTATTTACCAACAAAAAAGATTTTGCGGTCCTTGTTAAAAAATCCTCTAACGAAATGAACCGCAACTTTTCGTAAAGCTTTAGCTCGGTTTCTATCGAATTTCTATTGCTTTATAGGTATTACAGCCTGGAACTTATCACATAAGGCAAAAGAATCTAAAAAATATTAATATTAACCAATGGCCAAGTTTGTTGCAGAGTAAATGAAAAGATTGGAGTCGAGTCTTATGTACCTATTAATCCGGCCCCTCTAGAAAAACTTACATTCGAGTCAGTTAAATTAAATTGAAATTGCTTCACAGATCCTTACTATATGTATATCTGTTACGGTTAAAGTGATAAATGTGAAAATTATGAATAATCGCCGGTTATTATGAATAATTACCACATGATTTGGTAAATGTGATTAATATAAGATCATTTATGTGTGTACTAGCTTTCCGCCCGCGGCTTCGCCCGCGTGGAATTTTGTCTGTCACAGAAAAACTTTATCGCGCGCGTCCCTGTTTCAAAAACCGGGATAAAAACTATCCTATGTTCTTTCCCGGGACTCAAACTATCTCTATGCCAAATTTCATCAAAATCTGTTGCGAGGTTTAAGCGGGAAAGCGTAACAGACAGACAGACAGACAGACAGACAGAGTTACTTTCGCATTTATAATATTAGTTGGGATAAAACTAAATAGGCGGCTTAGGGGTGGCCCAAGGGCCACCCCCGCCGCACCTTAACCTATTTTTCACTTTAAATCAAAACATGATGTTATAGGCATCAAGGAAAAGTAATATTATGCAAGAAACATTCCAAACGCATTATGCCAAATTAATTAATATATGATATGAAAACGTTCAAAAGTCTGGCTGTACACGAGCACGTACACAAGATGTTGTTCTCTTTTATGAAATGTGTTAGTACTAAGGTTGAATTATTAAATAATCACTGTTAAATGTGATTAATTTATCACTTTTACCGCGACTGTCGGTAATTATTCATAATAACCGGTTATTATTAATAATTTTCAATTTATCACATTAACCGTAACATACATATTAATTCGTCCTAATAAATAAGTAGGTAATTAGTAATTATGTAATTATTTTTCTACTTTTTGGTGTATGTTTTGGAGTCGGTTATATTTTTTTTAATTAAAATTAATTTGTATGGAGTTTGACAGATTTTAACGTTTGTCAAAGTTAAGGTAAGATGGTCCAACCCAGCCTTAGACTGGTAACTCCCAGTGGGTTCCCAATTCCAAGGCAAATTTTTGACTTCGTTTAAGACTTTCGTATTAAGTTTTTTTAACTTTCCAAAATGATAAAAGTTACAACTCCACTGGGAGAGTTAAACGCGTGGGTTGCCGTTTTCTGGAAGAGGGAAAATACTTCCCGACGTTACTTTATTGCATTGCTGAAGTTATTCCACATTTCTATAATATTCCCGGACCGCAGAGCCTTCAACTAGACCAGTCTTTCCCAAAGTGGGCGATAACGCCCCCTTGTGGGCGCTGCAGGCTTTTAAAGGGGGGCGGTAATAAATAATAATAATAATAATAAATATCCTTGGACATTTTACACTGCACCGCTAGCCCCAAACTAAGCAAAGCTTACTAAGGGTATTAGACAACGGATATAAACATACTTTAATACTTTTTTTTTGTAAATACATACATATTATTCATAGAAAACACCCAGTCCAATACAAAAAAATATGTTCATGCACACAAATGTTTGTACTGTGCGGGAATCGAACCCGCAACCTCCGGAATAGTAGTCCGATTCGAATCACTACACCAAACGGCCGACAAAAAAGACCCAGAAAAAAAAATCGGGACGTTGTGTAGAGGCTTGGGAGTCATCATCTACTAGGAGGACTCTTAGACACCGACTAAGCTCGACTCTTGAGTACAAAAATGGGGGGCGCTAAAAATAATTTACTCTCAAAGTGGGCAGTAGACTAAATATGTTTGGGAACCGCTGAACTAGACTTTATAAAACTTTTCGTTGTCAGGATTCGCGAGAAAAGAGGTTACGACGTAGGTAGGTGCATGTCTAGAATAGTTATTTCTTTAAATCTATGTTTATTCTTCTTGTAAACTCGACTTTTCGCAAAGGAAAAGAATAGAAAGAAAAAAGTGGGCTCTTTAATGAAGTTAGTAGTCGCTTTTCGAAGTTAGGAACAAAACTTATAGTGTTGTGGTTGTGGTATTTTATGTAAGAAGCAAAAGTGGGTGAGAGTGTATGAATCTATTTATTTTTGGGTTGAACGGGTCATTTTACTTCTTAGATGTAGACCGCATGAGTCTTAACGAAAATGCTCTGTATGAGTAAGTAGTACTTAAGTAAGTATAGTTTTTTTTTATCCACAACGAGGAAGCTCTTGGCCTGTATCTCACCTGATGGTAAGTGACGATCAGGCCGAAGGTGGAAGCGAGCTTCACACACGGAATCCTCAACCACGGAGGAACTGGCTATCTTACCTCTAACTGCCGGAACACAACAATGCTGTAAACATTGTTGTTTTGGCGACAGACTTAGGTAAGATGGTGGTACTTAGCCAGGCGGACTTAGAACAAGCCCTACCACCAACCAAACGAACAGAAAAATCTGCCCCTTGTGGTCTTACCACTAGACACAAGAGGCGGTAGTTTGTAGTAGGTATTCATTTTATTTGAACTATCGACTGATAGTATTTTATAGAGGCTTCCGGCGACTGGGACCGCAATTAACTAGGACCGCGGTCCCAGTCGCCGGATCCATAAAAAAATAATAATTTTCGTCCGGCGACTGGGACCACTCATAGATAACTTAAAAGAAAATATTATTCAATCCAAAATTGGTACAGTACTATAATCCATGAGTGGTCCCAGTCGCCGGAAGAAAATTATTTAATTTTTACGCATCCGGCGACTGGGACCGCGGTCCCAGTTAATTGCGGTCCCAGTTGACGGAATCCTCTTTTATACAGTATCTTCTCGCATTAATGGCTGGTTCATTTATACTAATATCTATATTCCACATGCCACGACATGGCCGTTGTTTGTAAGCCTCGCTAACGAGGACTTAACGAGCTCGGGGAGTTTCCATCGGTCCGCTGTCTGTGTGTCTCTGGGTATTAAGTGAATAAGTTAGTTCATTGTCCAATACCTAGTACAAGCCAAATACATTTGGAAAATAACAAAGGACGGAGATATAGAGAAATAGCTTTCCGCCCGCGGCTTCGCCCGCGTGGAATTTTGTCTGTCACAGAAAAACTATCGCGCGTCCCTGTTTCAAAAACCGGGATAAAAACTATCCTATGTCCTTACCCGGGACTCAAACTATCTCTATGCCAAATTTCATCAAAATCGGTTCAGTGTTTTAGGCGTGAAAGCAAGACAGACAGACAGACAAACCGACAGACAGACAGACAGAGTTACTTTCGCATTTATAATATTAAGTATAGACTAGTATAGATTGACACAGAGACTCTAAAGTGGGAGTTCCATCTTCTACTGTGCTGTGAGTCCTCTGAGACCCACATGCTCTGATATTAACTGAATGACATAGTTAATTATAAAATAGCTAATTCCGGGCCAATATCTTCTATATATATAAAAGAAAGTCGTGTTAGTTACTTCGCTTATAACTCAAGAACGGCTGAACCGATTTAGCTGAAAATTGTCAGGGAGGTAGTTTAGAGCCAGGAGAAGGACATAGGATACTTTTTATCCCGTTCGAAATTAAAAAAAAAAGTCTGCTTATTTATTGCCATTAAGGCGGAACAAAGTTCGCCGGGTCAGCTAGTATTTAATATTTTATTGACTAATAAATGACAAAGATCTACTTTAGCAGATGCTGAATTTCAGAGATGTCAATATTATTTCATTTAGCAATCAAAATTTAATGGGTTTACAAAAATTCAAGAGCTATGTTATCAATGTTTACACCGAAGTAATTGGAAGAACAGTCGCCCGGCAAGCGAAAGGTCATGGGTTCAATTCCCGCCTTAGGCCTCAGCCTCGAACTTAGCGGGCAGCGGGGCGGCGGCGGCGGCGGCGCGGGAGCGGCAGGATCTTATGCGTAAAATCAAATAGACCGGTTCTCGAATCTCGGCGGCGCGGCAGCGGGCAACGAGCGGGCAGCGGCGAGGGAGCGGGCGACGAGCGGGCAGCGCACTCCTTCTTTTGCCCACAATAAATCGAGCGTTAGGAATAAATTTAAATCGAAATAAAATTGTCGCCGTTGTTCAGACATTTCGTTTGCGAATAAAAACAAATATCTCGACAACACAACCCCGAACACAACACTTCGCTACTAAAGCGCCGCGCGAGCTGCCCGCTTGTTTCGTTCGAGAACGGGTCTGCGTTGCCCGCCCCGCTCCAGCGCCGCCGCCGCTCCCGCCCCGCTGCCCGCTAAGTTCGAGGCTGAGGCCTTAGGTAGTTCCATTTTTGTAAGTTATTTATAATTTTCGAAGTAATTGGTTTGACAAATCGCGAAAGAGACGGTCAAAAAATGATCTAATCATATCTAAGCGAATAAAGTCACAGGCAAAAATTAGTTCTGAATAATCACAACATTTTCCCCGGCCTGTAGGTACCTAAAGTAATTAGATCTTGTACGAATATGGGATAACTATTGCTGACTTGTTACTGAAATTATTACCTAAGAAGATAGCCCACTTGAAGTAACAAAACTAATAATAGGAAAACAAACACATCCTACTTCAAAGGCCTAAAAGAAACTAACCGCTGAATATTCAAAAACGCGTCTTTGAGCGTCAGTGAGCCGAGAAATTGAGGTAAAACGTTGAATAAAGGCACCTAATTATGAATACAAGGGATGTACGCAGTAATGTTGGTGCAATAGTCAAGCAAACTTGGAAATATTGAGGCCCAGAACACACGGTGAAACGCAACTGCGACGAAACTGCAACTTCTAGTTACTTTTGAGTTGCATCTAAGAGACCACACATGATGCGATCAGTTTGACCAGTACAAATCTTTTAAACTGGTGGCGTCATGTGTGGTTTCTCAACGGACGCTATGGCAGAAACTTAGATGCAATTCAAAAGTAACTAGAAGTTTCAGTTTCGTTGCAGTTGCGTTTCACTGTCTGTTCTGGGCCTAAGTGACCGTCTTCTATTGGTAAGACTACCTGCTTCAGACGCAGAGGTCCCGGGTTCGATTCCCAGTGGGAGCAGATTTTTCTGTTCGGTTTGGTTGGTGGTAGGGCTTGTTCTAAGTCCACCTGGCTAGCTACCACCATCTTACCTAAGTCTGTCGCCATAACAACAATGTTAACAGTATTGTTGTGTTCCGGCAGTTAGAGGTAAGATAGCCAGTTCCTCTGTGGTTGATGATTCCGTGTGAAAATCGCTTCCACCTTCGGCCTGATCATCACTTACCATCAGGTGAGATACAGGCCAAGAGCTTCCTCGTTGTGGGTAAAAAAAAACTTTATTGATTTCTTATGTCGGGATTTTCTAATTCATTAGGCATTTTCATTCACAGAGAAAAAAAAATCTAGGAAAGAGCCTTCAATGTTTTTTATGCTGCAAGGACTTCCAAATCTCACAAAGTGTTATGTAAATTAACGCGATGTTAAGTAATAAGTAAACGTTACCATTTTCGCCTGACCTTTTGAATGTACATGAATGCAACGTAAAAGTATAAACGCTGAAAAAAGTTGATATAGCTATCCATTCCAGACCATTCTCAGTAGAGGAAAGCAACTGACGTGCTGCCGACTTTTCAGTTGCTTCTTGAAAGCATTTCGCGCTCCTTATTTACATTACTGTGCTAGGAATAGCTGATAGATTACTTTAGATTTTAGATACTACTATACCTATGTTGACTATGTACAGAACAAGAACTCACGGAAAGCCACATGTGGAGTGTTTGTTAAGGTCTTAACTGGACTCTAGTTTAGGTTTCGCAGAATTAACGTAATTTTCAGCGTTTAGCGCGTCCACAGAATCACAGACCTAATGTTATTTTTAAGTTTTTGCAACGCTTTCACTGGGTGTCCCATGTGACATGCAATAAATAATTTGAATTTGAATTTGAACTCGGTCCATCGGTGTTACTCCGAGAAACGTCATCCAATGTTTCGAGTCTTGCCACACCTCTCACTCGAATCGAAGCGAGATGTCGAAGCCAAGGCGCAGACCACCGATTTTTAGTTGGCCGATAGTTGGGTCGGGCTGTTGATCAGTATGGAGATGTATGAAAGTGCGCACATTACCGATTTGGTATCTGCCGATTCTTCATACAAATTAGAATCGGGCCCAATTATTGGCCAACTAAAAGTCGGTGGTCTGCGCGTAGGCTAAGCAATGGTGATAGACAAACCCGAAACTACGCAAACAAAGTTTTGGGGTAGCCCTGAATGCCCAGGACACAGATCTTTGTGAAAGCGACATCCATCCGGGTTACGCAAATTGTTTAGCAAGCATTGAATCCGGCCCGGGGTCCGGATAATTCCGGATGTTTGAAGTTCGCGCCTAATGTGTGGGATATTACGTATGTGACTTACGTGCTACAACCTTGCTTAAGTGAAGCAGCAAATCGAACGCACAGCGTTGAATAGAGCTATGTGATTGGTTCATGTGTGTCTACGCGCACTGTGAGACCTCATAGTAATGTTTGTGAATACGGGCGCTATTTGCGTAGGTTAGTAGCAATATTTAAGCAGTACCTAAGAAGAAGAAATGTTTGTTTGTCCAAATTCACATTGAAATTCTTTGTTAGTACCTATAAGCAGCTTTCACAACACGTCTCAAATAAAATTATGTAGCTTGCCTCCTACTACCATTTCTGAGAAATGGAAGAAGTAACTCGGAGTCTTTGCCAGTCTTTATTGCTTATTGTCCAGTTGTTAAATTATATCTTTCACTTTATAGGTTCCCAAACTTATTTTGTCTACTGCCCACTTTGAGAATACATTCTTTTTAGCGGCCCCATTTGTAGTCGAGTGTCGAGTGCTCAGTCGGTGTCTAAGAGTCCTCCTAGTAAATGACGCCTCCCAAGCCTCTATACAACGTCCCGATTTTTTTTCTGGGTCTCTTACCGCCCCGCTTTAAGCCTGCAGTGCCCACAAGGGGGCGTTATCGCCCACTTTGGGAAAGACTGCTTTATAGTAATAGGTTGTTTATAAAAAATTGTTTATAAAAATTCTGTAATTTCCATTTATGATAAGAAAGTAAATGTTTATTACATTTTAATGCATTTCTGCAAGAATGAATCTCTGAGGCATGAAGTTTAGAATGGCATGTTTATTCTTTTTATTGTGAAAAATCACTAATCGTTGTAGTAGCAGATTCTTCTAAAGTGTGTTTTAAAAGATGTATCTTTTTTCACAGAATAATTTACGATACAGATAAGTAAGCACATAATGTCACTGTGCAGTAAAAATGTTCTTTTAAACGTTACGGTACTTATGTAAGGCTTAAATTTTACTTCTTGATGTGCAAACTTTTGCTTTTACGTCAGTTTACAATTTGTATACAATCCTATGTAAATTATATGAATGAATCTCATCAGAACCCGCCCGTATCATTCGAAGTCGAGCATTCCTGATTTAATGAAGTTGTACCTCTGCATGTACGTACTCTTTGCCTCGCTATTTATAGACAAGTCTGTCTGCGGAAGCGTTTGTCTGCAAACAGTTTAGGCCGCAATTACCCGTTGTTTGGCCCCCATTGGAAGAACGCGCGGTTCGTTTGAGTCGCGCATACGATCGGGAATACAGGGCTTCAATGAAATACCCCGTTTTCTCAGAAACATGCCTTTCTGCCTGATGAAGGAAAATTCTGCTTTGAAGTTAATTTTGCTTTACTCACTCGGAACGTCAGCATATTTACTTGAGGGGTTAACACGACCATTAGTAATTTGTAAATACAAAGCTTTTTATAAAAATAAAGTTTATTTTTATCCCAATTAAGGCTTAACCCATCCTCACCTCATAAAATCTCACGGTCTAGCGCCAGCCTAATCAATTTAGGTACTAGGTTAAAATTGGTTCAATGGGGATGTTGCCTGGGTCAAAAAGCAAGAGTTTTAATTAGTCCGTCAGTTAACTTATCAAAAAATACTCTACACGTATTTTTCACTTTTTCAAACTAATGAAAATTTAAAGAGATAAAGCGCCCCAAAGTTCATAAGAAGAGGCCCGTGACGTCAACGCTTGCTTAAAAATGCCGCACGTTGTGACGTCGTGCGCAACTTCAACGCACCATAACTATGTAATTATTTGTTAGATTGACAAATAAAAATATACGTGTCCAATATTTTTTGATATTAAACATTACGGACTAAAAAAATTTTTTAGGCAACTAGCCTATTGTTTTATCGACTTCAGGTAAAAGGCAAATGAAGTTGCAAACACTTTAAGTACTTCGCAAAGTCACCTCTACCGAAGCTTTTGTTTCTTTGCGCTACATTTTGCAGCACTAAGTTCCTAAAAATTAGATAGGATAGGATTCATTCAAAAATTCTCTTTCAGGCAAAGAGCACATTTCCGTGCAATATTATCCGGCTTACGTTGAACAAAATAAAGCAAACTTCAGGATATGGGTCAAATACTCGCAACATTTGATCACCCACAGACACCTAAAGTAAATGCTCGTAAAAATAAACCACTCAAAGTCCAAACAATTTCCTCATTTATGAAATTTTCCGTTCACTCTGTGAGTTCCGACAGCCGTACAAAAAGTTCGCGATTTCGTCAGGACGCGGGTGAAGCCAGAATACCACATTGAAATACACGCTTTCACAATTGTTGGGGAGCTTTTTGAAAGTTTCAGTTTAGGTGGGAAACTTTACAGGTTGAACGCTGTTTTGAAATCGTTTCGTAGAAGAAAGGAGGATAATGTTTTCCAAAACAGCAAGTTTTATTTGTTTAGTTTGTGATCGTGGCTTGAGTTTATGAATTTCGACTTGTTAGTCAAATTATTAATTAAGAATGCTTTTTTACTTGTGATGAGATGTTATGTCATTTAAGTATGAAGATACTGTTTTAATATATCCCAATCCCAACTAATATTATAAATGCGAAAGTAACTCTGTCTGTCTGTCTGTCTGTCTGTCTGTCTGTCTGTCTGTCTGTCTGTCTGTTACGCTTTCCCGCTTAAACCTCGCAACCGATTTTGATGAAATTTGGAATAGAGATAGTTTGAGTCCCGGGAAAGAACATAGGATAGTTTTTATCCCGGTTTTTGAAACAGGGACGCGCGCGATAAAGTTTTTCTGTGACAGACAAAATTACACGCGGGCGAAGCCGCGGGCGGAAAGCTAGTAACTTATAAATACTCGAGCGATCTCGGACTACCGGCTTTGCCAATCGGTAAATGATCTTTCATCGATTAAGTAGCTATAATATGCCAGCTGAAAATCTTTGTCTGTTAATTTGTCAAATATTCAGTTTAGTTTCCTTGTAGTTTCGGTTATATTTGAATCACAAACACTAGTATTTTGGTCGCAGAGACGAAGTTTCCGGCGAGACTCTGGTTGTGCCGAACCAACATGGTACACAAATGGACCGTAGTCCCTGAGCGTTTCGCAAACTGGGTCATGTATTGCACTAATTCCTTTATTTACTTGTAAGACAGTAAATAAACTACGTTCGTCAATAAATTATTTGACATCGGCTTCCCAATTCAAATTATTTTTATTTACTTCAATAACTCTCTAACACTTTGTTAAAAGAGTCCATTCTTGTTATAAAGCTAATTTATTTTTGGCAAAAGGCTTCTAAAGAGCGCTTATACACGGTCTAATTGTACTTAGTACTACTAGACCAGTGCTTTGGAACAGAAAGGCCAGTGATGTGTAGAAAGAATTTACGTTTTATTGTGAAATATTCAGCGATGAATCCTGTCAAAGTAGGGATGTAGGTATTCGTGTAGATATTTGCTTTCGTTACAAAAAAATACGCACAGCATCAGTGTAGATTTTTTACACGGATCTCGCTAACACCCTGTATTTACCGATGATGAATGTAGACTCCTCAGAGTGATTGGTGGCACTTACGTTCGCTCGTCGCCACGAAACGTACCTGGAACGTAATTTGTATCGTTAATCATACGTGTCAGAAGTGTCACAACGTGTCGTCACATAAATAGAACGGAATATAGAGTAGTATCGGAATAGGACCATCTTTAACCGTTTTGAGAATGCATTAATCAGGTGGTGTCAAAATCTGATAATTTACTTAAGATATAGGCAAATAAATTAAGTTACATACACAATTATTACTTTTTCTTCATTTAAAAGATGCATTTACAATCATTCAGAAAAAAATTGTTGGCAGAAAGTCGCTTAATATATGTATGTCTTAGATTCCATTCCATCTATCTCTACATCAATTCGGTTTAAATAATAACAAAACACAACCTTAAAGCACACATCTCGCTTTTAAATAAAATACGTAATTTCTAAACTTAAATAAAACTTTACAACTTTTCAGACAGCAATATGGAAAACTACCATAAATGAATACTCTACATTTTGTTACTGACGCTCAATTTCTGAGCTTCTTTTGATTTAGTTCAAACAATGTGACTTTCAACTCAGAACATTGCCAAATCTCCCAAAATTACTTCCCGACTTATGAAAATTTATACTACTGGTACGAATTCCGCCGAATGTTGCACCTTTAGATAGTAATCTTTAATCAATTCGCTGTAATTAATTGTGTGCATTTCCCAGTTGCATGTCCGCGGTGACCTCGCTCTTGGCCTTGGGCCTTGGAGGCTCCAGCACTGCTGGTCAAGGCCTACGTTATACATTGCAATACGGCGATTCGATCAACTACATTTAAGATGATAATAACACGATTATGAACTACTAGCTTTTACCCGCGGCTTCACCCGCGTAAATTTTTGTGTCACAGATTGGCATACATTATAAGCCTATAATTATTATGTTAATCTGGGTTACAATAAACAATAATACTGTAAAGTTTCAACAAAATCGGTTCAGTAGTTTTTGCGTGAAAGAGTAACAAACATCCAGACATTCAGACATCCAGACATCCAAACTTTTGCATTTATAATATTAGTAGAAGTAGAATAGTAGAATTCTATAGAAGCAACGTTGTTGTAGAGTTTAACAGAATAAAATAAAGTGCAAAAGTTTGAACGTTGGTTAAAGCGCTTCAATTTCAGAAGATCCATTATTTGTCATTATGTAATTACAATGATCAACCAGCCTTGAGTTAGACAACTCGCAGACTACAGATTTTTTGTTACCTGATAGTTGGATCGGGCTGTTAATCAGTATGAACATGTCGGCCGATAGTTGGGCCCAAGTGTTAACTGTATGAAGAATTGGCCGATTCAATGTGCGCACATTCATACATGTTATACTGATTAACAAACTGAACCAACTATCGGCCGACAAAAATTCTGTAGTCTGCGACTAGGCTTAGAGTTGGCGCTCACCGTTGATTTTTAGTTGGCCGATAGTTGTGCCCGATTTTAATTTGTATGAAGAATCGGCCAAATCGAATCGGCGTAGTGTGCGCACTTCCATACATGCCCATACTGTACCTCTAGTAGGAAAAACTTTCGAGTTCGTTTCGTTGCGTATTCAAAGTGTCATCGAAAAATTTTGTATGAAAAATTAAACAGCGCCCCCTAGGGCGGCTATAATATAGGGGGCGCTGTTTAATTTTTCATACAACATTTTTCGATGACACTTTGAATACGCAACGAAACGAACTCGAAAGTTTTTCGTACTAGAGGTACTGATCAACTGCCCGACTAAACTATCGGCCGACGAAAAATCAACGGTGTGCGCCTACTCTTAGTAAACAAACAAAAGAATAGCGGCAATTCAAACAATCGAAAAACAAAAAAGAACGATTCAAAATTGGATTTTTAAATATTTTCTGTTTCTTTTTCATTTCATCAGCCAGTGCGAAATATTTTTTCAGCCTATCACAACAGTAGCTTAATAATAAAAGTTAATTGAGTTGGATATGGCCGCTTTTGATTAGATAACAGAATGTTACAGTTACAGATAACAGAATGTAGAGTCATCTACACTAATATTATAAAGAGGAAAACTTTGTTTGTTTGTTTGGTTGTAATGAATAGGCTCAAAAACTACTGGACCGTTTTGAAAAATTCTTTCACCATTCGAAAGCTACATTATCCACGAGTAACATAGGCTAAATTTTATTTTGGAAACAAATAGGGTTCCGTAATATGTAGATAATGTAATCCACGCGCGCGCTATTAATAGCACTAGAGTCAATTCAACATACCGGATAGAAACTAAACCTTTGCTAAGTAACGGCTAGTCCTAAATAAACTCATAAAACTAATTTTATTTTTGCAAGTAGGTTTTTTAAAGCACTTTTACACGGCGCAGTATTAACCCTACCACTGCTTCGGGAAAATAAACGGGCCAGTGCTGAGAAGAAGCAGCGCAAGAAACTCATGCCCGTATTACCAAACATTACTATTAGGTCTCACAGTACGCGTGGACGCACAGCTTAGGGTCACACACGAACCAATCACAGAGCTATATTCAACGCTGTGCGTCCGATTTGCTGCTTCACTTAAGCAAGCATCGTTTGTGAACACGGGCTTCAGTCACTTGTCAGCCTCGTAACTCAAATGAGAATTGCTTCAATTCTTGATTCTTATCTAATTTTACCCGCGGCGTTGCTTGCGATATTGTTAGGTACAACAAGTAAACCAGTGATTTAATGTTTGCTATATTTATCTACTATCTCCACCCAGGATCACCATTATTCGGTGTTGTGGCATGGTTTATTCATGAATCAGTCATTCAAAGGGTTTCAAAGGACCCTTACATTCAGACTCCCCTACCCTAGTTTGGGTACTGAATTCTATTGAAAATAAACTTGGTTTGCAGATTTCCTGTCCCTATTTAAGAGAAGTACCTTGCGACGAAAATAATCTTCTATATATCTTCTATCCCAACTATATTATATATATCCCAACTAATATTATAAATGCGAAAGTAACTCTGTCTGTCTGTCTGTCTGTCTGTCTGTCTGTCTGTCTGTCTGTCTGTCTGTCTGTTACGCTTTCCCGCTTAAACCTCGCAACCGATTTTGATGAAATTTGGCATAGAGATAGTTTGAGTCCCGGGAAAGAACATAGGATAGTTTTTATCCCGGTTTTTGAAACAGGGACGCGCGCGATAAAGTTTTTCTGTGACAGACAAAATACCACGCGGGCGAAGCCGCGGGCGGAAAGCTAGTCTTCTATATAAAATATCTTCTATCTTCTATATAAATAAAAATGAATTGATGTTCGTTAGTCTGATTAAAACTCGAGAACGACTGGGCCGATTGAGCTGATTTTGGTGTTAAAATGTTTGTCGTAGTCCAGGGTAGGTTTAAACGGTGAGCAAATAAGGAAACATTTGCTTATTTATTTTTAAGGCGGAACAGAGTTAGCCGGGTCAGCTAGTGGAAATTGAAAAGTACTTTACATTTCAGTGAAACGAAGCCATGACGCCATGAGTCAAAACTATAGCAAATGTTATGTTTGTTGGTTTTATTTGTGTCTCTTCACAAGCAATTTAACTTAACAAAATAATTTCTAAGTTTACTCTGTAGAAAACTTAGTATACTAAAGTAGATACTGACAAAATTACATTTACTTTTCATTTTAGTAATGACATCACGACGATCACAAAAAATAGGGACAGGTGCGGCCTAAAAGCAGTCTAATATAAAAAATATAAAAAGAAAAACAAGTGGACGAGTTATGTTAATCATTATAAAATTCCTAAATAAGTAGTGGCATATAAAATATCGTCCAATAATTTAGTTCCGGATTCAAATGTATGTCCTCATTCAGAGGTCGCTCATATCGATCATTCATATTAATTTCGACACACACGTGACTGTGCGCATGTAAACATAATCTGTGGAGTACGCGCCATTCATTTATGGCTATAAATAAATTATGGCGGACTCATCATTTAGGCTGAGTTGCACCACCTGACTTTGACCGTAACTTTGACGATAAGCGGTGTTTTTTGTATGGAGTTTGAGTTTGACAGATTTTGGACGTTTGTCAAAGTTAAAGTAAGATGGTGCAACCCGGCCTTTGTGTGCTTCAGTTTAAGTTGTAATAAATTAAGTGCCTGTGACTTTGTGTAGGTAGGTTTCCTCTAATCTGTGTATTACTTATGAATAAAATATTTATCAAAATCTGTTTAACGGTTCAGGCATAAAAACACACATTACTATTAAGTCAAATAAAAAGATCTTATTTGTTTTCAATAAAACAATTATTGAAATCCTCTTTTTTCTATCGCCCTCAAGCAAAACAAAATCTCGTAAACAAGATACAAATAAAATATATTTCTTCCCAACAGCACAGAATACGTATTTACTAGCTAATAGTAAATCTAACTTCAATTTTCATATTATTATCTTCAACTTGAGAAACTAAGTTAATGTTTATGCATAGAAGCAAATCGTGTTTTGGTAGACTAAAACTTATTATAACTGAACCTAGAAATCTATTTGGTACGCAAATAGCATGTTTGGGTATTTCTGGGAATATTCCTATTTACCTACACGTGGAAATAGTGTTCAAAAATGAAATAAAACAAAAAATACGAGTAAAAGAGCTAGCCCGTAACTTCGTACCTACGCGTGAAAATAGTTTGAATATTTTTCCCGTTTTTGAAAAATGTTTAGCGATGCTCCGCTGCTATGATCCAACACAAAAATATTTTTTCATTTCGGACTAGTAATTCCTGAGTACTACGTTCAAACAAACAAACTCTTCAGCTTTGTAATATAATATTAAAAAAAGTAGTAAGATAAGAGTAGATCGACATTTCTGTACCAAATACCTAACCTAAATAAAGGTCATCTGTAAGAAGCTCCGAACTTTGAAGATAGTCATTTTTTGTCGGACGCTACATGATTGGCACAACCGATCGCGGATCACTCGGCCGGGTCGCTGACCTTAAGGTGGCCGGCCACTTGATACGGTGACGTTATATTTTATGTGATTCATCACGTCATCAGTTGTATCATTTTAGATTAAGCTCACAAAACGGGACTTTGACATTCTAATAACTGATTTATGTGTAGGTTCGATTCCTAGATAAAACACGAAAGTGAAAAATCGCTTGTTTATTCAAACTACCTTTTCAGCTTCAGATCAACTTAAAAACTCTTGAAGGTGATATTAACAATACCTTAGTACCTTAAAACAAATATTATTTCTCACAAAACTAAAACAAGAAATAAAAAAGCTCTCTTAATAATATCCATTAAAAGAAATAAAGACGACGTTACACAGGGCATATTGAGATAATTATTTCGTGAAGTGTTAAAGAAAATATACAAATCTTTCCCTTCCTAATGGCTGCTAAGAAACAATAAAAAGGCAATCGTCTGTCATGAAAATAGAGTAGGGCGTAAAAGCGAACGCCTATTGTTTTTATCAATTTTATTGAACTACTTTCGTTATTATTTAAAAACCTTGTCTTTGAAACTTTATAGATAAAAAAAGCTTAATACTCTTGTTGATTTAATCTCTGTTACCGGTTTGATTGTACTTAACACATAGTTCATGTGTCGTATGTCATGTACCACAGTGTAGGCAGGCACAGTCGGCGTCATATAGTTCGTGACACCTAAAGTAGCCAAAAAGTTCACTACACGTCTTTGTTACAATTGGAATAAGGTTGTTTTGGCAACTTTTTGGCTACTTTGAGTGACAGAAACTATTTAACACCGACTATAATAAACGAGTACCATAAATAACCCTTAGGTACCAAGTTTGATTGAATTCTAATTTCGGTCTGAGGTATATACTTCACCGGTAAACCTCTTGTGGTATCTGAATGCCATTTCAGACTGAATTTAAACCCCTGTTCCTAATGTTATGAATCTTACATCAAGACTGTTCCGGCCCACACAATACTGTACAAATTACAGATCTTGGCAAACATATTGCTACCTTGTCTAGTTGAGATAGGTGCGATTTTGCCTAAATTGTAAAGTCTGATGTGATGTGGACTGTACCACAATGGTGGGAGGTTTATTCTAAGGGTGCGTTTCCACAGAAGTGGAGCTGCGCTGAGTTGAGCGGAGCAGAGCCGTGTAAATAGGTAGGTGTTTCCACTAAAGCGGCGCAGGGCTGAGTTGTGTAGCTGGGTGAAGTGGACCCGAGCAGAGCTGAGACTAGTGGAGCGGAGCGGAGCTGTGAAGTGGAGATGAGCTGAACGGGGCTGTGAATATTTTTTTTCACGATTTCAATTAATTTTTCGTCCGTTGTCATAATGATAAACGTGCACTCTCGATGACGGTACAAGGTCAAACTGCAACAAACAAACTCCCGCGCCTGACCTGACTCTACTAAGCTCGACACCGCTGTGCCACGCTTATCCCCGCGCACCATACATTTAAATGTAAATCTTCTCAACTCCGCTAACACTGTTTCCACTGAATCGGAGCGGAGATAAGATGAGTGTATTTTGAGCAATGTGATTGGTCAATTTTTAAAAGTATCTGCTCAGCTCCGCGCAGCTCAGCTTCTGTGGAAACGCACCCTAAGACTAACTCCTGTAATTCGGGCTCCAGTTTCGCGTTAAATGGCTTATTTCTAATATTAGAATCACTTGTGTCTGTGGACATATTTAGGCGGAGGCGTTGTCGACAGGAGCATACGTTTTTGAATATTCATAACGTGTTTTAGAGTCTGTAATAGATCAAGGACAAATAGATCAGCTAACACAGTTTGGCTTGTTGTTACATAGCAGTTATTAAGTACCTACTTACCGACATTTTTTTTTTCTTTTTCATAATGTTATTTTGTGAATGTTTATGATAATAATTTTTGTTTATGATATCATAAACAAATCTCGCATCCGATCATGATTATTTTTTTAATTTACCAGAGGCAAAAGGGAATTATTGTCAAGTGCACATTTTGCCACAGAAAAGATATACAAAATAACATGGCAATCTCATGATTGATTCGCAAATGTGAATGTTGGTATTTAAATAAATTCTAACTTTCTAACCCTTCGAACAATTATGTGTTCATAAATATTCAAATCTCAAGTTATTCAGTCTATTGCCTTTGTAAATGAGTTCTGAGAATGATATAAATATGCAGCTCGTATTAGCACACAATGCCTCAGATAAACGTTGTTCTAACTTCAATTACCATACGTACATATTATTATGCCTTTTTAAACGATTATTTTGACCTTTTATAATTTCTAAACGTGTACGTGTTTCTGCCTTGTAGATTATTATTTGTTTATTAGCGTTGATTGATCTGTAAAACTAATTAATGGCGTTCTTTCGAGTGACTGAAATCTCTAAAATTAATTCATGAGACAAAAAGATATTTAGGTAAATAACAGGTAAGTAGACGTGGTAGAGAGACAAAGGAAATTGGTATTGTATTTTGTTTGCTTACAAAGTTTGCTCTCTGAGACTGAAAATGGGTGATAATAATGTGTTCATTGATTTAATAATTTATTTTCCAAATAAATACCTAATAAATTTGCATAGCAAAATATTTAACCATAACAGCCATACCACACTGGCGGATTACAAGCGTTTTCAAAGTGGAGCGGCGACGCAGCAAACACGTCGCGGATTCTCAACGTTTCCGCATCGAGTTTCCGCCGCGCGGCCGCGGCGTCTCCGTCGCGGACACGCGACGTGTTCGCCGCGTCGCCGCTCCGCTTTAAAAACGCTTGTAATCCGCCAGTGTGGCAAGGCCCTATGGATCATCGACACCTGTTAATAAGTACAGCAGACTAAAGCCTGGTCGCACACTCACTGCGGGCGCCCGTCGCACAGTCGCGACAGCAACATAATTACGCGCGAGCGATAGGGATGGGTAGCTTGGGGTCATTGGACGGGATTCTACGTGCTCACGGACCAGGCTTTAGGTAAAAGCCAAACTTACGCGTGAGGAGTTTGGGCAGGCTGTTCTATCCGGGCTGTCGGTTAGGGTGCGGATTCACCCGGCGCCAGCGGGTAAGGGTGCCGACAGACTAATCGCTCGGAAACTATTCTCAAGGGACATTAGTTTTAGTTTAACATGTTCCAACACACTTCATGAAATAACATGGAATAGATTGCTGGAATTTGTTGTTCTGTAAGGGTATGGGTTTGTGGATGAATGAAGCATTACGTATTTAAAAAACTTAATTTTAAAGATTAAAGTATGAAACTTAGACACTAATGAACAGACAGTAAAAAAAATATAGGTGTACCAGAATCTCATGGCAAATAGGGAAAATAAACTTTGTTGAGAGCAATACTGGGGAAATTGGAATAAACGATCTTGATACTATTAAATTTTTTACTTTTATGACTTTAATATTAATGAACATGAAGTACGAATATACATTTTAAAGATAAAGATAAAGATATTTTTATTTATCAGACCATGTGTGAGACAATACAGAAATATATTTTTGGTGTTAGTAAATTTTGTTAGTATCAACATGTCTTACCGATATTCGGCGTGTAAAAATTATAATTACTTAGTCTGTTTTTATCATTATAAGTCAATACATCGAAGTCAAATACAAATTAATTTAAAAATATATAATGTCAAAATTTATCATTAAGAAAGTCATTTATACAATAATAGCATTTTTCAATTAATAGTTTCTTAAATTTATTCTTGAAAAGATTATTATTAAGCGATTTATAGGCCTGGGGAATCTTATTATAAATTTTGGGAGCCATGCATACTACACTATTCAGCATCAGAGTTGTCTTTGCATTATGCAAGCATAATTTGCTACCATCGCGACGATTGCGGACAACTTTGTCAGCAAGCCGCGGAAACAGGTGACAGTTTGCTCTTACAAATAGTGCTATTTCCAATAAATATAATGACGGAAGTGTAAGAATTTTATGCTTTCTAAAGTATGGAATACAACTATCGGTTGTCTGAAGGCCAAACATAGCTCGGATACATCGTTTTTGACTTTTAAACGCTATTTCTTTATCCGTTGAGTTTCCCCAAAAAATGATACCATATCTAAGGACTGATTCCACCAGTCCATAATAGGCTGTGAGCAGAGCATCAGTACTTACTACGGTGGAAAGTTTAAACAAAGCAAAAGCTGAACTACAGGTTTTTTTGCTCAGTTCCTCTATATGGTTTTTCCAATTTAGTTTTTTGTCAATTTGGATACCGAGAAATCGTGTTGTATCCACCTCACTGATTAAAATATCATTGTAGCATATTTCGATATTAGACGGAGAAAGGGATCTTTGATTAAAGTGCATAATGTGTGTTTTATTTAGATTAATTTTTAAGTTATTATTATTTAGCCAGTCAATTATCGAATTTAATGAATTGTTTATGTCATTTTTATATGATTTAATGTCATTACAATTTATAGTTATTGTACTATCGTCAGCGAATAAAGTCATGGGTTGTGCAGTAGCAATTGGTAGATCGTTTATGTATATTATAAACAAGAGAGGACCTAGTACACTGCCTTGTGGCACACCATATTTAACTAAACGTTCCGACGACAAACTTATTTCCTCAGATTTGGAGCTAGTGTTTAGTCTACATATTTCAGTTCTTTGGCGACGTTCGCTTAAATAAGATACGATTAGATCCAATACATTTCCTCTAATGCCATATGCTTCAAGCTTTCGGATTAAGATTTTGTGGTCAACATAGTCAAAAGCTTGGGTCATGTCGCAGTATAACGAGCATACCGGTGTTCTTTTATCAACGTGAGTTATTACATTTTTATAGAAGTCAATTTTTAGGTAGGTATGTGTATGAAGAATGTTGTTATAAATAAATCATTCAGAACTAGAAAACGATTCTAAGAACTCCACTTGCATTTCTTGTTCTTCAATAGATGATCAAGATAAAGAGGTATTGTAAATAAATTGTTCTTCCAACATTTCAATGGAGAAGTTTCCTGATGTTAAAAAAAAACTATATTTCTCTGAATGGGATTAAAATATATGTATACCAAAACTAAAAAGACGGTGAAGTTTTTTTTTAAATCGATCTAGAAATTTCTGGGAAATTAATTATTTAAATTACCTACATACTTATTTTGGCGTGGAATTGGAACAGGCGGTGCCGTACTTTTTGTATAAATGGCCAGGTCTGGGATATTTAAAAAAAGGTTACAAAATTTTACTAAGAAAGAATCTTGAGTGACTTAAAAAAATAGAAATAGATTTAAAAAAATATGGATCTGTCAACAGCACTGGATCAGGGGTGATTTACTGTTTGTACCCCAAATGACTGTCGTGCGTGAATACAGCGATCAAAATGGCGTGAATAGTTATGCGCAACTTTAGGGCCCTGTAACTTATTTATTTGTAGAGATATTTTCATGATCCTTTCACAGTTATTATTAGTTTTACTTATATTTATTTCAAGTTTATTAAAAGAAAAAAATTGGAAACTTCTCCATTATTCAATCTTGCTTGATGAAATCTTTTAAATTTTCTTTGTTTTTTCAATTCCCATTCCTCTGCACCAATTTGTGAGATATACCTGAAAACATCGATAAAGCAGCTATTAAGTAAGAATAAAAAAACATAACCCTCCTTCTGACGCAGTTGGGTAATAAGCTAAATGTATCAAACATTTCAGTCCAACTTATTGTCAACTCGACGCGGGCGCGTTTAGAATCAAAGATTGACTTTGTATTATGCCTTATTTTACAATTCACATTGAAAACAATATGACTAGCTTGAGCTTTTTCGACTTTTTCACAAAAATAACAAATAGTCAAGAAGAGATTACAAAATTTTTGCAACGACTGACAGATTTCATAATTTTCTTTGACAGGTGACAATGAAACCATAGACAATTGCCATATGAAAAACACACTTTTCCAATATTTTTGTTTGCCATGAGATTCTGGTACACCTATAAATAGTCTGATTAAAAAAAAAGAAGTCGCCATAATATGTTAATATAGGCAGCCACTAATAGTATCGCTATTAATATGTATAGGTACGATAGCCGGTTACTCTGTGGTTGAAGATTCCGGCTTCCACCTTCGGCCTGATCATCAGCAGATATGTGCCATCCTAGACGGCATCTCACTTAACACCAGGTGCGATTGCAGCACCTGCCTGCCAGATTGCACCTGCCTTGTTAGGTATGCATAAAAAAACGTTATATTGTCAGGGGAGTCACAAACCAAAAGCTTCTACGTTGCAGATAAAAAAATCTCCAACATTTCTCATAATCTTTCAGCAGTATCTGCCAGCTTTACAAAACAAACATTTGGCGAATGCTGAGAAAACCCACCACGATTGCGATTGAAGCGTAGTTATTCCGCAAAATTGTTTACGTTCCGGGCAAAGTTCGCCAGGTAAAGTCAACAGTGCACGGTGAGATTATGCACGGAACCAAGTTTGTTTGATTGGATGCTGGAGCTATCAGGAGTTGATATTTTGCGCATCCAGATGCGCGATCTGATTGGTTTGCATAAACTTTGAGTTGTATGAAATTGACTAGTTACTAAGTAATGTCTCTTTAAAGTGAGAAATCAAAGTTCTTAAGCGTAAGTTCTTGATACAAATACTAAGAATTATAAGTTAATATAAACTGTGAAAACGATACACGCATAAAATGTAGTGATATTTATTTAGAGCAAAGATGGACAAAAAATTTAATAATATTAGTGTCGAGGACGGTATACGGGGTCGTTCTTATTTTATTACACAAAGAAGTTGCCTACTTTTGATGTAAAAGATAGTAATCAAGAGTTGGCCGACATTCAAATTTAAAATTACTTATTTTTGGAATAATCTTGGAAGACCTTCATAATTAAAATATCAAATCATAAACAAAAAAATATTACAGTTTTCACTGTCAGAACTCAAAATCGGTAAACATATAAAAAATAATTAAAACAATAAGTTATCACTTTTTCATCAAAGTGAAAATTAAGTTGACCTGTAAAGTTTTATTATCCTGCTTTCGCCTCCGAGATTTATTTTACCGCGTAGTACCCCTGTACGACAAGCCAATCCGCACACAATATTCAGCGCAGTAGTAGTAAAAAACAAAAGAGCGGGCAACCCCACCCCTACCACGCTGTGGGCTCGGTGTCCGAGCGGTCTCATTCCTTTGTGCGCACGCGCAACGACCGCACGCAGTATAAGAAAAATGCTTAAGTGACGTCACCAGTACGTTTTTACCGACCAAAAACGTAATTAGTTTAAGTTGTGCAGTGTAGTGACGAGAATTAGACCCAACACAAGGTTGGTTGTAACAACTATTTTGTGTAAGTGCTCGTACATTTTTATTATAAGCGTTGTGACACGAAGCGTAACTTTGACCCATTTTTAGCTCCAAGTTAACGCGCGATGTTAACCAGTAGCCATTTTTTNACACCCTGTATAATGTCAAAATGTATCATTAAGAAAGTCATTTATACAATAATAGCATTTTTCAATTAATAGTTTCTTAAATTTATTCTTGAAGAGATTATTATTAAACGATTTATAGGCCTGGGGAATCTTATTATAAATTTTGGGAGCCATGCATACTACACTATTCAGCATCAGAGTTGTCTTTGCATTATGCAAGCATAATTTGCTACCATCGCGACGATTGCGGACAACTTTGTCAGCAAGCCGCGGAAACAGGTGACAGTTTGCTCTTACAAATAGTGCTATTTCCAATAAATATAATGACGGAAGTGTAAGAATTTTATGCTTTCTAAAGTATGGAATACAACTATCGGTTGTCTGAAGGCACTTCGAACTCCTCTTATTGAAATTGAAAAAAAATATTGTCAGACCGGGGTCCATAATCGTGTTAGTAACAATTTTCACTTAGCCACTATGTTAGTAAGATACAAATAATGTTATAATATAATGTGGGAGGGAGCCGCTTACATAGCACTGGAGACGTGCAAGCTGAGCCAGCGCCCCACAGCAGCGGCGAGTCCCTTTTTTGTTCTTATGTTCTGTTTAATTTCGCTGTGGGTCCAATGACAGTTTAACTTTCCCCCCGGGACAAACTTGACCTTCACTGATTAGGTTTTTGTTGGCGATCAAGCTGTAGATCCTGGCTACACAGGAGTTGCAGCGGCTAAAACGATTGCGCACCGCATTTTCTTGGTTAAGGCTTCTTTTCACAGTTTGTTTTGTACGAACAAAATTAACACAGTTGAACGAGTGTACACGAATATCCTTTTTTGGCCAAGGATTTCGAATGGGAACAGTTTATTTTGTTCTCACAATTTTCATAAAAAACAAACTACCATTAAAATGGGATCTCCAACTTAGCTTGTCGCTGGCTTTGAACAAGCGATGATGTAACCTTTAGAGCCCTCGATCGTTACGTTTAATTTATGTTTGTGTATAGCGAATACTCGCATAAAATATGTTAGGTCGAATCAAGTATGCTATCAATGTGTTCTAATACCACTTTACCATCCCCAGGTGCAAAAACTCCGATGCACGGATCGCAGACACCTATCTACGACGCGGGCGGTCGCACGCCGCACTACGGGGCCGCGACGCCTTCGCACGAAGGCTCGCGCACACCGGCTCACGGCGCCTGGGACCCC
>NW_021135410.1:0-2083 GCF_004193835.3 Ostrinia furnacalis
AGAATTTATTTAGAGTTGCTGGCACATAAATCTACCATAATTTGTATTTTTTCTTCAATTGATTTTGAACTCTATGCGTGAGACATAAGGTTGAAAATAGTTTAAATACATTTTAATATTGAAAATATCATAAGAAGAAAGCACTAAATAAAGAACTTTAATTTGTCTAAACGTCTTAATGATTATTATTATTTTAATTAACACTTATTTCTACATACTATTGTACCTGTGATTTAACGGAAAGGTAAGTGTGAGGAAAATGAGGTTTCACAATCATAGTACGGGAGATATTTTTAGCACAAAGGATACGGCTTAGGGGTCGCAAACCGGGATACCGAATTTCGAAAATACCGGAATACCGGGCCAAATTTAGGTCTAATTAATACCGGTATTCATTTCACAAAAACCGGGATATTCGGTATTTTCGGTTTTAGTAAAATAAATAAAAAACAAATGCAAATAGAAAAATTTACGCGCCATTTAATTCAAAATACGCGCGCGCGAGTTAATTAAAGTATGTACGAACGGTCCTGCGCTGCCCGCAACCAGGCTCTTCCCGCGACCTTGACCAGATCGTCGGTCCACCTAGTAGGAGGCCTGCCCACGCTACGTCTTTCAGCCCGTGGCCGCCACTCGAGAACTTTCCTGCCCCAACGGCCATCGTCTCTACGAGCTATGTGCCCCGCCCACTGCCACTTGATTTTAGCAATTCTGCGAGCTATGTCGGTTACTTTGGATCTCCTGCAAATCTCCTCATTTCTGATTTGATCACGCAGGGAAACTCCGAGCATAGCCCGCTCCATCGCAGTTTGGGTGACCCTGAGCCTTCTTATGAGGCCCATAGTAAGCGACCACGTCTCAGATCCGTATACCATCACTGGCAACACACACTGGTCAAAAACTTTTGACTTGAGACACTGCGGTATTTCGGACGTGAGTATATGGCAAAGCTTCCTGAACGCTGCCCATCCGAGTTGGATTGGACGATTGACCTCTTTCTCGAAGTTGGACCTACCTAACTGGACTGTTTGTCCCAGGTATACATAATTGTCAAGAACTTCGAGTGTAGAGTCTCCAACCTTGAGGAGTGGGTGCAACACGGACATTAGACATGATTTTTGTCTTGTCCATGTTCATTCTGAGGCCCACTTGTTGAGAGGTTCTACTGAGGCCATCGAGCATTGTGCCTAGATCTTCCAAGTTCACAGCCATAACTACGATATCGTCTGCGAATCGAAGGTGGGTGATGTACTCGCCGTTAATATTTATGCCAAATTCGCTCCAGTTCAGAAGCTTGAAGACATCTTCCAGGGCGGTGGTAAACAGTTTTGGAGATATGACGTCTCCCTGTCTTACCTCTCGCTGCAACTGGATAGGTTTCGAGTCCCGATTCTGAAGGCGGACCGACATTGTGGCGTTTAAACTTTTCAACACTTCGATATATCGATAGTCAATTTGGCACCTTTGGAGAGACTGTAGCACTGCCCAGGTCTCGACCGAATCGAAGATATCCACAAACGCCAGGCAAAGTGGTAGATTATACTCCTCGGTCTTCTGTATAATCTGCCTTGGCGTATGTATGTGGTCTATGGTACTAAAGCCTTTTCGGAAACCGGCTTGTTCGGGAGGCTGGAAGTCGTCGAGCCTGCGAGCGAGACGATTCGTAATGACTTGAAAACAGCGTGTAGACATAGCTCAGAAGTGAGATAGGTCTATAATTCTTCAACAAGGTCACAGAATAAGTAATAGTACAGGTACAGAAGGATTACTCCGCAAGCCGATTTAAATAAATGCGAGTCTTGCTACGACGCGATACAGTGGAATTCAGCTCGCACAGCACTACGTACCTACAATTTTATTCACCTACATGTTTTCTCTCTTTCTATCGCGTGCCTCTGAACTCTTCTTACGCTATTAGGGTTGCTGTCTAGTGAAAAAATAATTAATCTACTTATTTGTAATGACCTACGTATGTAGGTAAGTATGCATTCATTATGGTAAACCCTGGGAGAGGCCTTTGTCCAGCAGTGGACGTCATTTGGCTGAAACGAACGAACGCATTCTGAGCAGTAGTCATAGCAGG